>NW_007727221.1:452345-454370 GCF_000696425.1 Galeopterus variegatus
CTTTTTTGTTTTTTTTTTTTTTTTTTTTTTTTTTTTGTCTTTCTTGCAGGGCAATGCAAGTCCATTGCAGTCATAGATATTGGAAGTTACTCCCAGATTTATTTTACTTTATCATCCTTATTTTCCTCTTTGCCTTACTTACTTTACTTTGTATCCTACTACAAAATACTCATCTCTGTAATTTGGCTCACTGCCCTACTTTCTTATTTTCTCCTTTTTTTTTTTTTGAAAGAGACAGGATAAATTAAATATGTATTAGAAGCAATCAAAGTCATCTGAGTCTCTTTATCTTCTTCTTTAAAAAAAAAATTAAATAATAATCCAAGCCCATTTAAGTATATGTTGTTAATAGTATAAACTAGGAAAGTTTATTGCTTTCTGTCATTTTCTACGACTATGTACTTTTAAAATATAATTTGCTTACCGTAATGGTGGTGTGTCTGTGATGTATGTCTGTATTTATCTTTAAAAGATGTGTGGGATGCAAGAGACACATTCTGGGTTAGAAGACACACTGCACTCCTCAACGTCTAGGTTCCTGCAGGAGTTGTAGAGAACTTGGGGCTACTGTGGGGGTGTCCTGCTTTCACTGTAGCTGGTTGGTAGGAGTTGATGTGGGAGGGAGTTTTCAGGTTTCACTTTTAGTAGATGGAGCAGCTGCAAGGGAAGAGTGTAGTTGGTTTTAAATTTTATAATTTGATACTTGAAAGAAAAAAAGGTATTTTTTNGGGAAGCCAGATAGACAAGGAGCTATTTATCAAATTCCACTATTACTTTTGAGAAATGGGGGGAGGGGGGGGGAGATTAAAGCATAACCCATAATTTTGAACTTTAAAGATTGAAAGGTTTAAATTTTAAAACTATTTCTAAAAACAACTAGGAGATACTACATATAGCAAATCTCTGAAGACTGTGTTTGTATCATTATAAAGTTGTGAAAATGTTTATGATCAAGCTATAAAAAAGCAAATTATTTTATGTGCAGTGATTTGGTGTGATGAATTCAATATGAAATGATTTAGAATAAGAAGCAAACCACTTGGGGCAATAACTTTAAGTTTTTATTTCTAACACGTATTTGTTAATTAATACCACCAAACAGAAATAACTCACTTTGTACAAGATAAATTTGCAAAGGAGCAAAAGAGCTAATGACTTTATGTAAAACATAGCATTTATTTGGTTACTTATTTATTTATTTGTTTCCTTCAAGCAATGTGGTAGTTGGGAGACAAGATTTTTAAAGAAAATACCTGAGGAGGAAAATAAAAACAACCTAAATTGTTCAACTCAGAGCAAAGTTTCCAGCCTCGTGCCTGGTCCCCTTCCCTTGCTCCGCCTGCTCTCAGACCACTTCTCTTTCCTTTAGCCCTGTTGTCTTCTAGATTTTTTTTTCTGCGTTCAAATTATGTTTCGCTGTTCCAATTAAAACCTTTCCAATTTTTATCAAAGTTACTGATTTGGGGATCATGAGTTATTGAAAAGGAAACCNTGTTAATCTTACTGATGAACACATGTAAAATAATTGTACTCTATAACTGTACCTTTCTATTGAGAATTTTCACCTACATTTTCCTCCTTTGATCCGTACAATCACCCAGTGAAATAGGCATGCAAGACATCTCTCCATTTTACAAAGGTAGAAACCAAGGCTAAGCGAGGTGAAAGGATTTGTTCGAGGTTAGATGCTACTAGTATGTGGTAGAATCACACTCAATAATGACATGTCAGTAAGCATCACTAAACTCTTTTGAGTGGGCAATTTTCCTCAGTATTTACCCATATGCTTTTTCACTAAAAAGCACCACTGTTTATAACACCTCCGAAAAAAGTTAAGCTAATACTTAGTTACAAACTTAATGAACTATTACTTATACACAAAAAATCAAGTGATCTGAATCTTTTAACAGCTGAGATCTTGTGGAAAGCTCGTATAGAAACCTGTGCAGGACCCAGCTTGGTCAGGGAAGCCAGATAGACAAGGAGCTATTTATCAAATTCCACTATTACTTTTGAGAAATGGGG
>NW_007727222.1:0-17449 GCF_000696425.1 Galeopterus variegatus
GCAGCACAGCGCACACTTCTCAGGCTAGCTCTGTCCTCTGGCACGCCCGCTCCAGACCCGTTGCCATCTTGCTCCTTGGCAATTTTTTATAAGGTTAAACATACACTCATACCACAGGACCAGAAATCTCACCTTGCATATTTACCCAAGAGAAACGAAGACGTGTTCTCACGACAACTTGTATATGAATGATTATAGAAGCTCTACTTATAATTACCAAAACTGGTAGCAACCCAAGTGCCCTTCAAAAGGTGAAGACAAAAACAAACCATAGTACATCAGTACAATGGAATACTCTCCACAATAAAATGGAGCATGATACTGATACACACAACAACATGGTTAAATCTCAAAAGCATTATGCTAAGTAAAAGAAGTCAAGCTCAAAAAGTTACCTGCTATATGATTCATTTATACAAAATTCTCAAAAAGACAAACTATAGTGACATAGGACAGATCAGTGGTTACCAGAGGTTAAGGGTGGAAGAGTGCACAACTACCAAAGAATAGCATGAGGGAGTTCTGTTCGTTTCCTGATTGTGGTAGTGGTCACATGAATCTACACATCTATGACTGTGTTAAAATTTACAAAGCTGTACACCCAAAAAAAGTCCATTTTAATGTGTGATAATTTTAAAAATACAGACAAGGGACAGAGGGACATGTTAAACAACATCATGGGGGAGGTAGGAGGGGACACTAAGTTAGTAGGATATTAACTCTACAAGACAAATGACCAGGTTTCTTCAATAAACAAATTACAAGAAATAAAAAAGAGGAATGGTAATCTCTAAATCTCATCCAATTGCAGTGCATGAACTTTATTTAGACTCTGAGGCAAACAAGGAACTTTTAAATAAAAACATTCTTGAAACATTAGGGGAAATGTGAAACCTGACAAGATATTTGATCATATTAAAGAATTCATGTTTATCCTGTTAAGAGTGATAATGTTATTGTGGTTATATTATTTAAAGAGTCCTACAAAAATACTTGTGAATGAAATAATATAATGTCTGGGATTTGCTTCAACATACCTGTAGGGGTGGGAGGAGTAGAGACGAAAAAGGATAAGTCGGTTGTTGAGCTGAGTGATGGGTACAGAGGTGTTCATTACACTATCCTCTCTGTATCATTCCAGTTTTAGTGTATGTGCTGCCAAAGAGAGCACGGGATAAGTCGGTTGTTGAGCTGAGTGATGGGTACAGAGGTATTCATTACACTATCCTCTCTGTATCATTCCAGTTTTAGTGTATGTGCTGCCAAAGAGAGCACTAATTACACTATCCTCTCTGTATCATTCCAGTTTTAGTGTATGTGCTGCCAAAGAGAGCACTAATTACACTATCCTCTCTACTTTTGTTTGTTTAACATTTTCCATGATAAGAAAGTTTTTAAAGAGCCACCTCCCCTGAAACTAATTATGACGCCTTTTTTCCCTATTATAAATAAGCAATTTTTGCTTTAAATAGCAGTTTTTCTTTCCAGTACACCCAAGGACATCTTTGCATATAGGTCAAATGTATAACTGGTCTGAATCTAGTAAGTGTAACAAGTAAGTCGGATCACAGTTTGGAGCTTGAGCCAAAAATAATAGGAAAGATTTAACAGAGATTAATGTAAAACCCTGCACTTGTATTCAAACAAAGCAGGTGTATAGTTCACCATGAGGAGACACAGTTTCACAATGGCTTGTGTAAAATGGCACCAGTTCAAGGTGAGTCAGCAGCAGGAAGGGGCTGCCAAAATCACCTGCAAGGTCACAGGATGCATAAAGAGAAGCCCTGTGCCCACTCCTTTCCTGGGCTAGTCAGGCCTCACCTGGAGGGTTGGGTTCTAGGCACCCAGAAGATGTCTGTGGGAGAGCACCCAAGATTGCTTGGGGCACCCCAAAGCAGAGAGGAAATGGAAGTGTTCCACCTAGAGAAGGAATCTGATAAAGTGAAAAATCATCCTCAAACATTTGTAGACTGTCATGCACAAAGGGATTTACAGTTGCTCCTTATGGCCACAGAGGGAACAACTTGGACCAATGAGTGAAATTTACAAGGTAGGACTCAGCTTAACATCCTCCATGACAGAGATAAGTTACCCACCACAGGACGGTGGACTGCCACTATGAACAGTGTTTTAGAGAGGACTTAAGTGTCTAAATGGGCAGATCTTGATGGCTGCTGAAGTCATTTATAGCCTTGAAAGTCTAATTTCTCAGAGATCAGTTAGCAGTGGTAACCCTAGAAATAATGATGGTAATATCTCCCATTCATTAAGTATTCATCTTCTTCTAGGATCTGTGCCAAGCTCTAGCATGCATTATATCATTTAATCAGTCCATCAGTCAACAAGTGCTTATTGACTGCACATTTTATGTCCAGTATTATGTAATACACAAACACTATATGACATAGTACCTTCCCTTAAGGAGTTGATTATAGAGTTGGTAACCAAAATTTACATACATGTGGTACAATATCAGTGTGAACACCTTTCATTTTACAGAATGCTTTTTACGTATATTATTTCATGTATTCTTTGAAACATCCCTGGCAGGAAGATATTATTTTTATTACCACACTAATAATTAATAATAGCTAATATTTTCAATCATTATTTTCCTCTGGGAGTACCCAGTTTCTAACGTTGCTCAGCATGAACCTAGCCTCAGTGAGGAGAAGACTAGTTAATTTTCTTTATTTTTATATCCATCTCATCCCAATAAGGGAGTCAACTTAAAAATAACAATCCATGTTTAAAAAGGAATCAAATGTTCTCATCACCAATTACAAATAGATACAGAAAGGAAAACATGCCAATGTACATAAGATTATTATCCATAAAGATTTTGAGAGAGAGACAAACTTTTTTGGTCTTGGTTTTACACAACAAAATGGACAATGTCTGGGACTATTTTAAAGTTGAGCTTTGGACCAAATGCTTACTTGATCTTAGGGAATCTGTGAGCCCAAATGCAAATGATCCACTGGGCTAAAGCAGGGACTGGGAGACGTTGAGTCTGGAAAGAGCAATGGTAGTGTCGGACTCCTGGAATAGAAGAACCCCCCAGCCAGCCAGACTGTGTTTCAGCACCAAGGACAGAGCGGTACTTCGTGGACGGGGCATAAAACCAAAATACCTTTGAATAAAGTAAGCCTCTGCCATCAAGACCAGAAACACCCCCCACACACTCTATTGTGAAAAAAAAAAAACTATACATGTGTTATTAGTATAGCATGGAAGCTACAAGCATAGATTTGGGGATCCAACTATCCTTGTTCAAGCCCTGGCTCAAACACTTGCTGTGTGACCTGTGGCAAAACGTGCCCTTTACCTCTCTGTGCCTCCTTTTCCTCATCTGTAAAGTGAGGATAATCATATGTACCTCATTGGATCATTGTGGAGAATAAATGAGTTATATGTAAAGTTCTCAGAACAATTCCAGGCAGTTAGTAATGACTAAATAAATCTTCACTTCATTTATTGGTTTTCCATAACCTTGAGATCTCAGGATGTGGAAGGAAAAGGGATGTGGGGTGTTGTCGCCAAAGTCTTGCTGGGACAGGGGTGGCTTCCCTTGAATCATAAGGGAAAAAGGTGCAGGGGCAGCTTTTGACCACACTGCTCCCCTTCCTGACCCAAAGACCCCAAGGGGAGAAGTAAGGAAGGCCCTGGGGTGCAGCCGGGCACTGCAGTTAGTCAGTTGGCTATCACTGAACCATTTGGAACTCTTGGCCAGGACCACTGAAGCCTGTATGAGGAGTGTGCCAGCCTCAGGGCATGGTCTGACCCAGGGCCAACCCAGAAAGAGTGACACATATCATGGCAATTGGGCAGATTATAGAGTCCAACCCAGTTTTCTTAACCTCAAAGACTCCCTCAGTGCCCCCATTCTCTTCTCATCTCTCACTCACTCTACACACAGCTGCTAACATGATTTTTTTCAGACTTTCTGTCACACTCTGATTCACAAAGCACCACGGGTCTCTATCATTCCACAAAACTTAGAGCCAAAATGCAGCATAACATATTGCAGTTTAATGTATCTCTCACTCACTCTACACACAGCTGCTAACATGATTTTTTTCAGACTTTCTGTCACACTCTGATTCACAAAGCACCATGGGTCTCTATCATTCCACAAAACTTAGAGCCAAAATGCAGCATAACATATTGCAGTTTAATGGCCAGGGCAGAAGGCTACTAGAACCACCTAACCCATGTTTGCATTCTCCGCCACAGCAGGATGGACTGACATTTGCATTTGGGGTACACTATATGCCTGTTAGGAAGCTCTAAGTGTTCTTCTTTAGCAAATATTATGAAGTTGGTATCTCTGAGCCCAAAGGGACAGTGCTGGGCATTATAGTTCAGTTCATCAAGATTTGTTGAGACCCTCTTTCATCCCCTGCCATTCATCACCTGCCACTGTGTTAGAACCAAGGGGAAGCAAACATAGGGACAAAACCCACTGCACCACAGTAGAGCTAACCAAGGGACATACAGTCCTGTGAAGTTGGTTCTTAAGTTGGGTTTCTTGCCTTCATACACACCCACCTGCACTCCTCGCCCTCCAGCAGCTTCTGATAGGTGACTATCTCCACATCCAGGGCCAGCTTGATGTTCATCAGCTCCTGGTAGTCCCGTAGAAGATAGGCCAGGTCCTCCTTGGCCTGCTGCAAGGCCTCCCTAAGCTCCACCAACTTGGCCTGGGCATCTTTGAGGGTCAGCTCACCCCGCCGCTCAGCATCAGCAATTTCTGCCTCCAGGTTGGCATTCTGAAGCAGGAGGAGGAAGAAGTGGACTGAGTATCTGGACCTATGTGGGTATTTGAAAGATGAGCACAGGTCTGTCCATCTGTCTCCTTAATCACAATCTCTAACTCATGTGCTGTGTGGCTGACCACACTAACTTCTGCCCAGAGCACTCATATCCACGTAACTAAACCATGCTGAGAAATTCCAGTGGTCATTTGAGCCCTTGCCCAGAGATAGTGGTCACCTGCTTCCCAACCTCTTGGGGAGGGATAATTCATGGTCTGAGATCCCAGTAACTCAACCCCACATAGTTCATGGAGACTTGGGGGCCATGCCCACAGGCGTGAGAGAAGATCATTTCATAGGGAGGGATAATTCATGGTCTGAGATCCCAGTAACTCAGCCCCACATAGTTCATGGAGACTTGGGGGCCATGCCCACAGGCGTGAGAGAAGATCATTTCATCCTGAAGATGATGGATGGAAGTAAAGGTAGCACAAAGTCCTTGCTTTGTGCTGTATCACTTAGGAAGTCTTGTTGCCGAAGGTCCCAACCAGGAGCCTGAGAGGCTGCCCCACTTGCTAGGTTCAAGTACCCCCTGGCATCCCGGGCACCACTGTCAGAGTTATAATCCCAGGCTTTGGGAGCTGCCCCCACCTGCTTGTTGACACTGTCAGTGTCTGCCCGCAGCCTCTGAATCATCCTGTTGAGCTCCGCAATCTCTTTCTTGGTGCTCCTCAAGTCATCACCGTGCCTGCTGGCTGTGGTCTGCAGCTCCCCAAGCTGGGGGGGGGGTGGAAAGAGAGAGCAGGTAGGGAGTGATTACTCTTGACCCTCAAATACATGTGTGTGAAAAGAGGAATAGAATTGCAATCAATACAGAAAGTTCTGATGTCACATGAAACCCATCAGGCATTTAGAGCGAAAAGAATCAGTTAACTGAAACTCATGCTTGCCTTTAAAGATATCAGGCAGTAGAATGAAAAACACTACAAAGACTCTGGAAGTTATGGTAATTTGTGAAAGAAATTTCAGTGGGTTTCCTACTGAATAAAAGATGTATTCTCCAGGACGGTGCCAAGAGGGACTGGAGGTGAAGGGGCGGGAGCCCAAGGAAAAGCTCATGGGGTCCAGGCTGATGCAGTGATCCTTATTTACCTTGGTCTGGTACAAAGCCTGGGCCTCAGCCTTGCTCTTCTGGGCAATCTCCTCGTACTGGGCCTTGACCTCGGCGATGATGCTGTCCAGGTCCGGGTGCCGGTTGTTGTCCATGGACAGGATGATAGACATGTCATTGGATTCTGACAAGACCTGACTGTACTCCTACAAGCATACAGAGGCACACCATTGGGCAGTTGCCACCATCTCTCTAGGATGTCCTCAACCTACCATCCGCTGGCTCAGAATGTTATGAGGTCTAGAAAACAAAATCTTTGTGAAGAGAAAGGAAGGTGATAAAATAGCTACCCAGAGAAACGAGGCAGCAGGAAACTATCCAGCAGGCAATAAAGGGTTACCCATAACTCTCCTCCTGGTCCCTCTTCACAGATTTCCCTTGGGATGCTGTGGACATGGGGATTCAAAAGGCATGGACTGCAGATGCTAGCTACCCTGAACCATGGGAAGAAGAAAAGAGGGCGAAGGTAAGCAGTATGACAGGGATGGTGTAAAAGGGGAGAAATGAAGAAAGAACATGGATAAAGATGGTAAAGACTTTGCAAATGTTTTCTGGCAAATAGATGTCACAAAGGAAGTGGAATCCCCAGAATCAAGCAAGAGTTGACACCCTAGTTGTGGCTTCCACTCTAGAGGAAAGCATAAAGGTCCTTACAGCTTCATAGAGTGCTCTCAGGAAGTTAGCCTCACTGGTCAGACTCTGTGTTTTGATTTCCAAGTCCACTTTGGTCATATAGGAAGTATCCACATCCTGAAAATAAGATACAGGGAATCAGCCTTAATTAGCTTCAGTGTTACTCTCACTTAATAACATCAGTAACATGTTTACATGGTTAAGAGAGCAAAAATCACTTAATCCAGACATTATATTTGCAGTAGAGAGAGAGATTTTACAATGGAGCTCAGTATTAGAGGTGTATTATTTTCAATTTCTATAACTCAGGTGATTATAACAGTAGCTATCAATAGTTTGACAGTGAACTGGTATAATGAAGGGCTTGAAGCAGTTTCGTAACTGATGAGTCAAACACATTTGGGAGGTATCTTAGCTACAGAAAGAAAACAGTCAGGGCAGAGGTTCAGCATTGAGGCTGCCGCTGTTCTGGGTTCTGGCCATCAGCAACAGCACATTTGGAAATCTTGTTCTGGAGGAAGTGTTGTCCAGCCTCACATCCCCGAGAAGGTGCCAGCATTCCCCCCTTTCCTTGCTCCATCTCCTCCCTGCATAGTTCCACTGCCCTGCTCACCTTCTTCAGAATCATGAAATCATTCTCAGCCTCTGAGCGTGTGTTCAATTCATCCTCATACCTATGAGGAAGGAGTGAGGTCATGATCAGAGGGCAGCTGAGCTAAGGATATATACCCAGGTGCACAGAGAAAGGTGTTTATCCCAAGAGGTAGGGGCTAACCTGGAACAGGGCTGCTGGTGAATATTCCCTGAATAAGACCAGGCGAAGGCCAGTGGGTGGCATGTATCATTAGAATGGTAGGGCCTTTAAGAGCACAATGGTACCCCATTTCCAACACTCCAGGATATTGGGAATAGAAGGAGATAAAGCACATACGGGAATTGGCATATAGCCCCTAGCGTCCCTGGGCAGTACATTCATACAGATCTTTCTGGATTCTCCACTGCTGGAGGATCCCCCAAGTCCTTCTGAGCCAAGGCCTATGCTCATTCCTAAGGCCCCCAGAGCTCCCAGATTCTTCCTCCTCCATCTGTGTTGTGGGTGTACATCCTGCCCCCGATATCAGACCAGGAGCAGGGCTCCTTGCTGCCTTGGCCTCCCCTGGAAACTCCCTCACCACCCAAGGCAAACCACATGGTCTCACTGGTCCTTACCCTTGATTACACATTGGAATCACCTGGGACTCTATAAAAGCTACCAATGCCTAACTCCTGTAACCAGAAATCCTGATCTAATGAGTCATTAGTGCAACCTGGACATTCAGAATTTTTAAAAATAAATCCCCCCAAAATTCTCATAAACAGCAAAAGTATAAGATCCATTGCTGTGAAATGATGGAGTGCCTGAACATCTGCCTCAGTCTGCTGCGGAACACCTTAGATGCCCACTGCTGAGACATACGCCTCATTCTCCTTGGCACCAACACAAAATATCAACAGACAGCAGATCATGCTTTCATCAGCTCCCCCTCCTAACACCCCATCCTGTGGCCTACAGACTCAGATGCCTAGAGAACATGCACTGATAGTTTCCAGTTGGAAAACCCACGCACCGCCTGACCCGCCGCGTGATTACCAGAGCCCCAGTTGCTGTCTCCCCAGGCACCTCCATCACTTACCTCCTCTTATACTCCTCCATAAGCGCCTGCATCGTGCCCAGCTCCCCATCCAGCTGACCACGCTCCATCATCAGTCTGTCCAGGTGGGCCTGCAGGCAGCTAATGTAGGACTCAAAGAAGGGCTGCAGGTCATTGGCACTGGCCTTGGAGGTGGCCGTCTGCTCCTGCAGGAGGCACCACTTGGTCTCCAGCACCTTGTTCTGCTGCTCCAGGAACCGTACCTGTCATCAGTCACAGAGGAGAGCTCATGGCCTGTCCAGCCCCCAGCTCACAAGCAGACCAGCCTCCCGAACCCAGGCCTCCGTGTGCCCAGGCCCCAGAGGCTCTCAGGGCCATGGGCCCCTCCCCCATCGTGGGAACTAACCTTGTCGATGAAGGAGGCAAATTTATTGTTGAGAGTCTTAATCTGCTCCTTCTCCTGGGTCTTCACCTCCCCAATCTGGGGGTCGATCCCCATGTTCAGGGGCTGCAGGAGGCTCTGGTTGATGGTCACCTCCTGGATGCCCAGGGGAAACCCCCCTGAACACCCAAAGCCCCCAGCTCCACCACGAACTGCTCCAAAGCTGCCATATCTCCCTCCAACACTCACGGGGCCTCCTCCAAAGCCACTTCTCATGCCCCTTCCTCCAGCCCCACACAGGCTTCCTCCAAAGGCACCCGAGTACCCCTGTGCCCAGCCTCCGTCCTGGGCGGCACCTCCGGCCACACTCAGCGAGATCTTCTTGCTCCCTCCAAGGCTGTACAGGCTCCTGCTGCCAAAGGCACCCCCGATCATGGCACAGGCTGTGGCGGCACTGGTTCCCCCAGGGCACAAGACTGACTTGGACTTGGTGGAGCTGACGCTGCTCTGGCCAGACACCACAATGGCAGAGCGGCCACTGGAGCCCTTGGTGACCTGGGTGGCCCTGCTGGATTGCTGGCTCATTCTTTTGTCTGGATGCAGAAAGATGTCCTGGTTCAGGAAGCCTCAGAAGAAAGGGCTCCTTCTGACACTGGGAGACAGGTGGCCCTTTTATAGGTCTCAGTAAATTGGTTCATTAATTTGATGGATTCCTGGATTTCATTCTCTGACCAAAATTAATCCCCACACCAATTTCCTTCGTTGTAATTCTGGAGTCTCCATTTCAGGTCTTTCCTGTAATTAGCCTTGTGCAGACTCTGTGCAGGAACAAACTCAGACGCTCCCTTGTTAAATGAGCTTGGTTCCTACCAGGCATGGCCCAGCCCCTGTGCCCTGGGCACCAGCTTCCCAAGAGGCAGAAGGCTCAATTAGGTGACTCTGTGGCTTTTTCATTCCCCCAAAACTCATGTCATTCTGCTGTTAGCTTCCCAGAACAAATGAGGTTCACCTAGGAATCTGGGAAGAGTTTGGGAGGATCGAGTGGAAAGCTGGGTTCCTTCTAATCATAGCATCTCCAAGTCTCACACGGTGTGTGTCCATGGGACTCCCCAGCAAGGCTTAGATGGTCTGTCCCCAGGGCTGTAACACAACCAGCACTTCTTCTGCTATTCTAACCACGGACGGGGTCATTAGGCCAGAATGTCCCAGACTAACCCAGATATCTGAATAAGTGGACCAAGTACTTGAGGACATTTACCTGAGGCTGAGCATCTCTTACCACTTGGATGTCCAAGAGAGCTCCTGACACCCCCTCTGTCTCCTTGTATCTCCCTGGGTGGTCTGTTGCTCCTGTTGCTCAAATGGCTGCCCAGGAATCTCAAATCTCCCATCTCATGTCCCACGCCCAGTCTCTTCTGCTTTCAGACATGTCCCTTCAGTCCCTTTTCAGGCCATGGATTCTGCTGCCTGTATTCCCTTCCTGCCTTTCCCCTGAAGTGAGGGCTACACCCTGCCCACCCAGCAACAGGCGCCATGAGGGCACGGCCACATCTATCTGGTTCACTAGTGTTCCCTGTCGCTTTGCACAGTGCCTGGTCCACGGTGGGCTCCCAGAGTTTGTAGAATCAATGACTGTCCAGTTTCTCCTCCTTCTAGCATTGTCTCTCCATGCGGGTACCTCTGTGTCCCACCCCCATCATCACACTGGAGAAGAAAATTCTTGTCCTTCCAGACATCCCTCCTACCCCAATCATCTTCTACCCAGAGCCAGGACAGAGCTCTGCACACATGAGCTCAGGATGTGTTTTTGAGAGACAGACTGACTAAATCATCTGCAATTTATAAGGGTGACTTCCCTCTCTGCTAAAGATGCCCACCTGTATATCAAGCCCATCTTAAGCTTACAGGAAATGCAGCCAGATCATCCAATTGGTGGGAGAAGATGCCCGACTGATTGGAAGGCCTTGAATTTCACCTCACATCCTCACACTTTGTTTGGCCCCTGTAAGTCCCCTAACATCCCAATTGGATGTTTTTCTTGGCATCCTGACACCCTCAGGGCCCTGGGAGAGAGGATGGTGATTATCCACAAAATAAACAAAAGAGAGGTGATTTCATTAGGAATTACACACCCTGGGTAACAGCAACACTCATCCTGGCTGTAAGAAGAGGTGATTAGAATCCAGTGGTTTCTGGTGAGCACAGGCCAAGGAAAAGGACACAGCGCAGTGGGAGGGATGCCAGAAGGCCTTTCTGGCAGAAAAGTAGGGAGAGCAGGGCACTCCAGGCTGCTGTGGCATCCCCTCTGGACAGAAAGGAAGTTTCGATTGGGTGTCAGGGGTGGGTTTGCTGCCATCTGACCATATGCAAGTGGATAAACAACTCAAGGACTTGAGTACCTTCTAGTTACAGGTTATTAAGATAAATAAAGAGAAGGCTCAGAATATACTGAGGTTACAGAGCTCTTCCTGCCTCTGGCAGGTGCTTATACTGGGTTTGGAACAGACCTCATATTTGTTAACACCTCATCTTCTGCAGGGACTTAATGCCATGCCTTGCCTCGTTAGGCTGCACCGTGGGAATAAGCTCATGGGATGGCAGGTCAATTCTCAAAGACTTGGGGGGAAGTCGCTCATTGCAAGGCACATAAGAGAGTATGGGAGCTAAAGTTTAAGCAAGAGCAGTTCTATTCCATTTATTGAGTAGCTTTTTGGTCATATAACAAGAAGTTTCTCCTTCAGAAGAAGGAGGAGACATGTTCTGTATACTCAGGAAGCAAACAACCTGACACCCTCACCCAGAACATGATATAGCCATAGATGGGAAATAGCCATGTGCCTATTGCAGCTACAGGAGGGGATTAAAATGGGAACTATAGAGGGAAGTTAGTAAAGGAAGGCGTCCCAGAAGAGGCATCCTGAGTCAGTTTGGTGGAGAGGACAGAGAGCACCCCAAGTTGAGATAAAGAGGTTTGCAGAAACCAGTCTGTGCAGCAAACATTACAACTTCATTTGAAGCTGGATCATCAAAAGCTGCTGAAGGAAACAGAGAGGTGTGTTATATACATAGATGCAGGGGCATGTATCAACCCAACACATTGAGTGGGAAGAAATTATGCTGGTCATGACAGCCTGGAAAACTGCAGCTGGCCATGAGGTTGGATGTGGTTCACTTCTCCCCAAAGACCCACCCAGGGCCTCCAGTCTCTCCTTGCTCCCATCCACCCCTACATCAACACGTGCAGGCAGCATTTTCAACATGTCACTCTCCAACACAAAAGATGACTGAGCTACCTGCTCTAGCAGAATGAGCTCCTCAATGAACATTTAATGCCCTCCCCAACCCTGTGTTTGTTTGTTTGTTTGTTTTCTCCCTCCTGATTTCTCCACTTTAATGACTTCTTCACTTCATCCAAGCCAATCTTCTTGCCATCACTTGGTGGGAAGTTGCACAACATGACCTCTCCACCCTGGGGAGAATCCACCCTAGGGTTCTGGAATATCGTAATGTTCCCCCCCCCATCATCCTTGGTGATCTCTGCCTCTGAGAGCATGAGCTGCTCAGCATCCTAGCCTTGGAAACCCTTGATCTTCTCAATTCTAGCCACCTTCTCCACACCACCTCAGCCCCCCATGCCTCCCCCACCCCCCCTCACCATCATCCTTGGTGATCTCTGCCTCTGAGAGCATGAGCTGCTCAGCATCCTGGGTTTGGAAACCCTTGATCTTCTCAATTCTAGCCACCTTCTCCACACCACCTCAGCCCCCCATGCCAGGGCCACACGCTAGATCATCACCAAGAATTGTGTCCTCTTGGAAGCTTAAACCCCAAAGCCCGACTCTGTGGCCGTAACCCTCACCCTTCCAGTTCTCTCCCACCACACTGCTCTTCACTGTTATAAATATTCTCATTGTCTTGACCCCTTCATTTTTTCCCAGTCTTTTAGCTCTCTCCTGGCCTCTTTTCTTGCTCTTATCACCTTAAGCATTATTCACTCATTCATTCAACAAATACTTTTTGAGCATCTATTATGTGCCAGGCATTGACCAGGGGCTGGGGAGCAGTGAACAAAATGGATGCTGTCTTGTCCCTCATGGAACAAACAGGCTAGTGCCATCTGAGCCACCTTCTCACCAGCATCATCCTTATGCCCCTATCCTTCAACTGTCACTCTGATGAAGTCCCATCTCTAGGTCAAGACTACACCTTCTTCCCCCTCCTACCACAGAGGCTGAGCACTGCTCGGGGGAGATCACACAAGCATGTAACCTGAGGCACAACAGAGTCATGACCTCCACCCTCAGCTGGGTGCTCAATCTCTCTCTTGTCCTGTCAACTTCTCATTCATGTCACAATCTTCCCACACCCTCCTCCAGCCTGTTCTCAGTTTCCACCTCCTTACCTCAGAAGATCACCTGGCTCCCTGCCTCACCAAGAGCACTGGAGCTGTTCACCCACCTCAGCATCCCTTCTGTGCCTTCACTCCTACCTGTCTCCACACCCACCTTATTTTTTTTCTTCTTGTATAGGCTGCAAGACCCAAACACACACGCACACACACACACACACACACAAACACACACACACAAACACACACACAAACACACACACACAAACACACACACACACATACACACACACACATACACACACACACACACCAGGCTCTAGTTCTTTGCTCCAACAGTGTACTAATCTGTTCTGTGTTGCTCTGACAGAATACCTGAGGCTGGGTGATTTATAAAGGAAAAAAATGATTGCTTACAGTTTCTGAGGCTGGGAAGTCCAAAGTACATCTGATGGTGGCAACAGTGACCCAGGAGTCTCACATTGTAAGATAGTGGAAGCAGAGAGAGCAGAGAGAGCAAGAGACAGACTCTCCTCTTCTTTTAAAGCCCTCAGAACCATGACCCGACCACCATTTTTAATCCATTCACTACTGCATGGTCCTACAATCCAATCACCCCTTCAAGGCTCCACCTTTCAATTACCATAACAGGATTTCCCACCCTTTTAACAGTCACAGTGGGGGCTAAGTTTCTAATACATAAAACTTGGGGGACACAATTCAAGTTTCAGAGAGTTTTGGGGGGACATAATTCAATCCAGTACAATCAGTATCTTCCTCCCTCTCCTGTCCTCAACCCCTCCTCTCATGCTCAAGTCTTTTCCACCCTTAGAGTCCCTCTTGTGACCCCAGGACACCTTCTTGCTATCATCCATGTCTCTCCTCCTTCTCAACTAAATGTTTCAAAAGCGTGACCCACATTCCCCTTGTCCATTTCCCCCTTTCCAATCAACTCCTAAACCCAGGAAATCTGGCTCTGTATGGAACCCCAGCATTATGGACACCACACTCCTGAAAGTGCATTCCTCACTGACTTCCTAAAAGCCAAACCCAGCAGCCACCCTTCAGTCCTCACCCCACCATACCTCTCTGCTACAGTCAAAACATGGTATAAGCATCACCACTATATGTAAGCCATTATTTTCAGTATCACTACAGCATAGAGCAGTGTGGCGGCAAGCCAGTTGCAGAGGCTGGGGACTGAGGACATTCAACAACAGATTGAGGACAGTTCCCCTCCTCTCCAGATCTCTAGGCTCAGGACAGTGACAGACTAACACAAAAACCATCAGAGCTGCCATGTCAAGTTGTGCAGGTTGTGTCATGCTTAAGAGTTCCAGGCCAAGAATGTGAAAAGAACTAAAATCCAGCCCACAGTCTGATCACCAAGCTATATGCTCTGGCATGGGCTGTGTCCCCCACCCCGGAAGAACACAAACGCCTTTTACTTTATGCAAAGTGTTGTCCTTTGCCAATACATGTGCCTATGGAGCTGTGTCTTCACAGAGTGGACACCTATTTCTAACTCACAAAAAGACCAGAGAAGCCAAGAAGGCCTCAGCACACCAGTTTCACATCATGAATCTCAGGGTGGGAAGAATCCACTACTAGAAAACCTCTTCACTGTATCTCACTGGTCTTTGGATCAGTTGAGTCACATTATCATGAGACCCACTAAGTTCAAGTCCTGGCTCCTCAACTCCTAGTAACATGATCTTGGGTAAGTTGCTTGACCCACTGGGCCTTGGTTTCCCCCTATAAGATGAAGATAACAATAGTTCCTACCTTACAGATGTGTTGTGAGGATTAAATTATTTCAGAACAGGTTCTGGTATATAACAAGCACTCAGTGCACATTAGCTCTTAGCTAATTGTGTCATCCTTATGTACAATGACAGAAAATCATCTCTGGAATATCAGCCAAATAACACACCCTCTTACCACAGGGTCTTCCTTCTCTGACGTTTGCATGTGGTGGTTGTTGCCACTGTTGTTGTTCAGTGCTTTCCTGTTTCAAAAAGGCAGGAGTGTGGGTGTGAGAGTGTATGTGTGTCTAAGGCAGGGATTATAGTCCAAAGACTCCAGGTCATCAGCCATGTGTGCAGAGAGAAATTCGGCAGACTGATTCAGCCTATATTAAAAACCATACTTAATTCTAACTCAACAGCACTAATTATTCAAAGCTGAAAAGAACAGTTAAAAATGCCTCAAGTCCTATGTTTTATCTGTATTTCTATGACAAAGGATTACTGCTGACCAACTAAGACCCTGCATCTTAAGTACCAGTTTCTCAGGGCAAAATATGCATGAAATAAATTTATGGGCATTCAAACATGGACTATTTGGCCTTGCCTGTGAGTAACTCTAGCTTTAATAAGGCAGAAAGACTGTCTTGAAACAACAAAATGACTAGTCTTAACAGCTGGAGTGAGAAAGGAGCTCTAGTGCATGCATCTGTTAATTGCTCTCCACTGTAGCCAGTAATGTGGATTGGGGGAGGTCAGCCAGAGCTGCCTGGAGAGAGAGAGGACAGTTAGGAGTTTATCTCAGCCAGGAATCATTACTTCAGTGAACTAGGACACTAGAATGGGGCCTTTAGAAATTCGCCAGTAATAATAATAAAAATAAAAAAATAAAAATAAAAACCATACTTAATTCTAACTCAACAGCACTAATTATTCAAAGCTGAAAAGAACAGTTAAAAATGCCTCAAGTCCTATGTTTTATCTGTATTTCTATGACAAAGGATTACTGCTGACCAACTAAGACCCTGCATCTTAAGTACCAGTTTCTCAGGGCAAAATATGCATGAAATAAATTTATGGGCATTCAAACATGGACTATTTGGCCTTGCCTGTGAGTAACTCTAGCTTTAATAAGGCAGAAAGACTGTCTTGAAACAACAAAATGACTAGTCTTAACAGCTGGAGTGAGAAAGGAGCTCTAGTGCATGCATCTGTTAATTGCTCTCCACTGTAGCCAGTAATGTGGATTGGGGGAGGTCAGCCAGAGCTGCCTGGAGAGAGAGAGGACAGTTAGGAGTTTATCTCAGCCAGGAATCATTACTTCAGTGAACTAGGACACTAGAATGGGGCCTTTAGAAATTCGCCAGTGGGAGAAAGAATGTTCAGAATGGACAGAGAAGGCAGGAAGGGGGTGGGAAGACTGACCTAATGAGCACAGCAATCCCTGCCCCAGCCCTAAACTGGCTTTTCTGAATGTCCTAGGCAAGGGCTTATTGCTAATCAGATGTCAGCAAGCCAAGGAAACCCACCCCCCTCCATAATCCCCACAGAATATACAGTGGGCTATTCACTGTCCCCAGTCCTTCACCTTCAGGGTCTTCAAGGATCCCAGGGTCTTCTCCACTCTCCCCAGGGCACTAGCTCTTTACTAGAAGAGAGGCAGCCTCCTCATCCAAATCCCAAGCAGCCAGCTTGCCAGCTCCCACTGGCCCTGTCCCAAATCAGATTCCCAGGAAACAGACTCTGAAGATTTACATGCAAGAAGTTTAAAGAGTGCTCTTAGGATCAACATGTGAGGAAGTGAATGAATCAGGTTTGAGGTTGGGAGGAAAGTTAAATTGTCCAATCCCATGGACAGCTGGACCTTTGGACCTGCCATGGGGGAAGGTTCATNCAAGGAAACCCACCCCCCTCCATAATCCCCACAGAATATACAGTGGGCTATTCACTGTCCCCAGTCCTTCACCTTCAGGGTCTTCAAGGATCCCAGGGTCTTCTCCACTCTCCCCAGGGCACTAGCTCTTTACCAGAAGAGAGGCAGCCTCCTCATCCAAATCCCAAGCAGCCAGCTGGCCAGCTCCCACTGGCCCTGTCCCAAATCAGATTCCCAGGAAACAGACTCTGAAGATTTACATGCAAGAAGTTTGGAGAGTGCTCTTAGGATCAACATGTGAGGAAGTGAATGAATCAGGTTTGAGGTTGGGAGGAAAGTTAAATTGTCCAATCCCATGGACAGCTGGACCTTTGGACCTGCCATGGGGGAAGGTTCATAGCCCTGGGCAAGGCAGCTTATGCCTGCTATAAGCAGTAGAGAGCCAACACAGCAGCTGAAGGCACTAGGTTCTCAAAAGGGTGGGGCCCACCGCCTCATCTACTGCAGGTCCCTAATCCCTAGAGGGCAGGTCCTGCTTCTGTTTCTCTCTTAGCCTCACCTCACTCTGTCATCTCATCCACCACTGCAGACATGATTTTGGAGGTGGCCCCTCTCCACAATTTGGCTCCACTTTCTTGCAGTCCTGTCAGCCCCTATCACCCTGCCCCTGAGCTACAGTCCTGTTAGCCCCTATCACCATGCCCCTGAGCTAGTTTCTATCTTTGTCAGCCCATCCCAGCTATTCTCAGCATCCCTGCAGGGCACTAATTCCAGCCCAATTATGAATATTGCTATGATTCTGAGCTCCTGTGTGGCTCAGATGCTGTTGGAGTCCTTGCCTTGGACAGGCAAGAGGAGAAGAACAGCAGCTTCACCCTGATCAGAACCACACAATAGGACTAGGACAGA
>NW_007727222.1:17638-23035 GCF_000696425.1 Galeopterus variegatus
GTTTCTATCTTTGTCAGCCCATCCCAGCTATTCTCAGCATCCCTGCAGGGCACTAATTCCAACCCAATTATGAATATTGCTATGATTCTGAGCTCCTGTGTGGCTCAGATGCTGTTGGAGTCCTTGCCTTGGACAAGCAAGAGGAGAAGAACAGCAGCTTCACCCTGATCAGAACCACACAATAGGACTAGGACAGATGGGACTTGCTGCTGCGTGACTATGGTGGTACAAGGATCCAGCTCCCCAGAGGAAGAAGGGTCAGCCAACATCAGGACTCCTGGCAAGAAGAAAAGCAAGATGGGGTGGATAATGAAAGCTCAGGTTGTAGAGGACAGTCATTGGGACACTGCTAGAAAAAACCACTCAATCACAAAGGAAGACAGTAAGATTGGAAAAAAGGATCAACAAAACAACCAGAAAAAAAGTAACAAGATGGCAGTAATGAGTCCCTATATATAAACAATAACTCCAAATGCAAATGGATTAAATACTCCAATTAAAAGATATAGAGTGGCTCAATGGTTTATAAAACAAGAACCAACAATATTCTGTCTACAAGAAACTCACTTCACCTATAAAGACATGCACCGATGAAAGTGAAGGGATGAAAAAAGATATTTCATGCAAATGAAAACCAAAAAAGAGCAGGAATAGCTATACTTATATCAGATAAAAGCTAGGAAATAAAAACAGGCAAGGAAGGTCATTATATAATGATAAAGGGATCAGTTCAACAAGAGGACATAACAATTCTAAATATATATGCACCCAACTCTGGAGCACCCAGTTATATAAAGCAATTACTATTAGACCTAATGGGAAAAACAGACTCCACAACACAATAATAGTTAGGGACTTTAACACACCACTTTCAGCCAAGGATGATCATCCAGACAGAATATTAATCAGGAAACATAAGAATTAATCTCTACTCTAGGCCCTTTGGACCTAACAGACATATATATAACATTTCATTCAACAGCTGCAGAATATATGTTCTTCTCAGCAGCACATGGAACATTCTCTAGAATAGACCATATGTTAGACCACAAAACAAGTCTCAACAAATTTTTAAAAATCCAGCCGAATTTGATGCTGTGGTTGGATCTACAGAGGACATTTTCGTGGATACCGAGTGTGAGGTACTGCAGAGAAATTTCATGGACAAATACTACCAGGAGTTTGAAGACACGGAAGAGAATAAACTCACCTACACACCTATTTTCAATTAATACCTTTCTTTGGTGGAAAAATACATTGAAGAACAGCTGCTGGAGCAGATTCCCCAATTCGACATGGCGGCTTCACAGCAACGTTAAAGCATCATAAAGATGAAGTGGCTGGTGACGTATTCCACATGCTGCTCACGTTTATGGACTTTCTGGCATTTAAAGAGATGTTTCTGGACTACAGAGCAGAAAAAGAAGGCCCAGGACTGGATTTAAGCAGTGCTTTAGTGGTGACTTCATTGTGCAACACGTCTTCGACACCGGTTACCCAGAACAATCTGCAGCGCTATCTCCCACCTTCAGGTGATGGGAGCCTTCTGGACATCATGGGCCTAATAGGCTTGAACAGGCTTCTGCTCGTAATGACAGAAGGCTATGTCTTGGAAAGATTGACTCTGTTCCGCAGCTCTTCACTAATGTTAAGTATTGATGAATCAAAAAGATAATTACCTGACCCTCCACAGACCTCTAATTTTCCTAAAATACATTTTTGTATTCAGTTACCCTAGTGTTCCTGCCAAAAGACATCTTTCTTAGATGCTTCTGAGAGCGAGACTCCTCTAGGACAAGATCATGTAAAGCATTCCACCTAGAAGATGCCTTTCCTCAGCATACATGTTCCTGTGTCAACAACATGGAAACAGTCTAGAAACAACATAGACAACAGTCTAATGAGCAGCTGGGTTGAGCCAGGACAATCGACCTCTTCCCATTAAGTTAGGCCAAGCAGAGCAATGCCCCTCCGTCTCTTAGGATTTGGCTGTCCACAGCAAGCTTGTATTCTGCTCTCCTATGTTCTCTGTCTTCCATGAGGGGTCTGACCCCATAGGGAAGGCTGCAGTAGCCTTATGTTGTCTCTGCCCAGATGGAAAGCCTGGCTTCATCCTGAGGTCCTGTAATAGCAAACCCATTCCACCCGAGGTATAAACCATATTGGTAATAAAGGTAATATTGGCACTGCATCTGCTTATTCTTTTGTCTTATTTTTTAATTGTCTCAGAACCTGGGCATGGAAAAGGGGGTGTTATGTACTGACCCCTTTCCGACCCCAGGAGCTGTGTTTGCAGAAAGAATTTTCTGCGTTTCTGGCTAGGGTAGCAATTCTTTTGTCTTATTTTTTAATTGTCTCAGAACCTGGGCATGGAAAAGGGGGTGTTATGTATTGACCCCTTTCCGACCCCAGGAGCTGTGTTTGCAGAAAGAATTTTCTGCGTTTCTGGCTAGGGTAGCGTGGAGCAAAAGATCTGAAGTTCCAGTGGAACGTGTTCCCTTGATGAAGTGCACAACCCTCTTTTTCCAAGACTGGATCACAAAGACCTGCTCAGAGGCTGGAGGATGCATGGGATGACTTCCTTAGGAGTAGGGAAAGTCTCCATTTAAACAAAATAAATACTCTTGGGCAGATCTGTCACAAGAACCTAACCAAAAGGATAAAGAAGAAGCCAAGACTATTCAGTGTCCTTTATACCCACTACTGAACTTCTGGAAGATCAACCCCACACCTGATTTCCCTCCACTCTTGAACCTTGGTTTATTCTGTGACTCTTTGAATGAAATCCAAACATCAGAATTTGAAATAGAATGCAATTTATTGAGAAAAGAAAGTGACATGCTCATTACCAGAGGATCTACAGCTCAAGGAATTAAGGAGACAGAGGTGAGTTAGAATATGATGCCCAGATATGGGGAGGGATCCCTGGGAACTGACAGCCTGGATTTCTTGTCCTTCCACCCTCCAGCACTGACCCCATTGCACTGCCTTCCTCAGGCAGTACTGAGACGCACTGGCTTCAACTCCTAGTGAGAGAGGGCAAGGCCCGGACTGGCTTCCCACTGGAAGGTGGGACTAGGTGTCACTGTCCTAAGTCAGGGGCTATCGCAGGGGCTCTTCCAGGGGCACCATCATCCCAAACTAGTAGCTGCACCTCTCTGGCCTAGGAGAGGACATGGCATTGGAGGATCCAAGAGTTCAGCCCCTTCTCCAGGGAACTTGGGGAAAAGCAGTTGAGCCATATGCAACTGTTGATGCCAAGCAGAGTGGGAAGTGCTTTACAGACTGCAAGAGAAGCAGGTAGGCATGGAGATTCAGCCAGGAGGATCACTTGGAGCAGTGCTGGCTGGAGCTGGTGGTCTGGGAGAAGCGGACACTGGTGCTGCCTCCACTGCCAGACTTATAGCTACTTCCTCCAGAGGTCTGGATGCCGCCAGAGCTGGAGCCTAGTCCACTCTGGCTCACAGGGCTGCTGCCTCCACTGCCAAGCCTGTTGCCACTCTGGTAGCCCCCACTGCTGCCGCTCTGGTAGTCCCCACTGCTGCCCCTGCCCCCCCTGCTGCCACTCTGGTAGCCCCCACTGCTGCCGCTCTGGTAGTCCCCACTGCTGCCCCTGCCCCCCCTGCTGCCACTCTGGTAGCCCCCACTGCTGCCGCTCTGGTAGTCCCCACTGCTGCCCCTGCCCCCCCTGCTGCCACTCTGGTAGCCCCCGCTGCTGCTCCTGCCCCCACTGCTGCCGCTCTGGTAGTCCCCACTGCTGCCCCTGCCCCCACTGCTGCCACTCTGGTAGTCTCCACTGCCACCCCTGCCCCCATTGCTGCCACTCTGGTAGCCCCTGCTGCTGCCGCCACTGCTGAACCCTGAGTAGCCACTGCTGCCTCTGCTGCTGCTGCCGCTGCCAGCTCTGTAGCCACTGGTGCTGCTGCCACTGACCCCTCTGAAGTCTCCACGGCCACCACTGGAGCTGCTGCTTGTGCTGGTGACATTGCTGACAACCGCTACAGGAGAACAGGCACTCAATTCAGAAGAAAGACACAGGTCTGTATCACGTCCCTAGCCTGCTCTGCTGTGTGACATAGAGAAGGAGGCTCACCTTCTCTAAGGCCTTAGTTTGCAAACAGTGAGAGTGAGCCTGGACCCCTGGTGCCCCTTCCCAAGAACAGGAACCAGAAGTGTCAGCAGAAATTTCTGGTTCTGCAACCTAGGGCACTCACCAAGACCACAAGTGTTTTGGCTTTGGCCTGAGAGGTTGCCAGCTTACACTAGGGGCAGAGTGTGTGGCCATGGCCTGAGACCCTAGATGCTGTCAGGTGGCCTGGCCTCGTTGGATGGCTCAGGCCCTCTTGCCTGAAGGTCAGTCAGTGAGGATGTTTCTAGTTTCGCTATTTACAACCCAGTGAGAAGGTTTCTGAATGGGCTACTTACAAATGCACACAGCACTCTGACACTCTCCAGACATCCTAAAAAGGAAGAGAAGGAGATGTGAATTATTCCTGCAATGTGTCAATAGCCAAAGAGCTGAGGGTTCATTATCTTGGGAGCCACACTCTCCCATTTGCCCTACTAGAGGTCAAGCTCCTGGGAGAGCAAAAGCTATTCCAAGTCTGTTTCCATGACCATATCTCCCCGGAAAAAGGAGGCTGCTTCAGGAGCTGAGACTTCTAAGACTTTCCCCACCCACGCTTCATCTCTCCATATTCTTACCTTCTTTTCCCTTGCCCTAAAGAATATCTGCTCCAGGCAACCCCTGCCCGATTAGACCGTCTGCACCCCTCATCCCCTGCTGAGAACATCTTCCCACTTTAGCATGCCCTTCCCCTTCTCTACCAAGCCTGGCTTTTTTATTTCCACCTCCTCTTCCAGGAAGGCTTCCCCAGTGAGCCCTCCTGGGGTGGTGGTAGTAGTGGTGATGGTTGTTCAAGATGGAGAAAATATGAGAGAGTCTCAACACGTGATGAATTTGAAAAGAGCCCACTCACACTGCCCATCTTCCTGTGCGCTGTACTTCATGGAGCAGCATGTTCACATATCTGACCAGTCACGGAGTGTGTCTGCACACCTTGCCATCATGTGCCCACTGGTGTTAACCACTCCCTCCTCATCCCATGACTCTCAATACACTTAACATCATCCTCACTCTCACTCTCTTCCACAGAGACTCATAAGAAGTATTTTTCCTCTCATACATGGGTTCTGCTTCTTCCTTCAGATTGGGAGCTGCCTGAGGACAGAAGCTCTGAACACAGGATGCGTGGGGCAGAGGGTCAGCAGAAAGATATCTCAATCCTTGACACTCCCTTAGTATTTGATATGCACTTTCTAGGCCTTTATCTGCTACTTGATGTTGTGCTATTTTTCAAAAATGTGTATGTGTCACCCACCTCCCCATGCGGACTC
>NW_007727222.1:23710-25035 GCF_000696425.1 Galeopterus variegatus
GTTCTGCTTCTTCCTTCAGATTGGGAGCTGCCTGAGGACAGAAGCTCTGAACACAGGATGCATGGGGCAGAGGGTCAGCAGAAAGATATCTCAATCCTTGACACTCCCTTAGTATTTGATATGCACTTTCTAGGCCTTTATCTGCCACTTGATGTTGTGCTATTTTTCAAAAATGTGTATGTGTCACCCACCTCCCCATGCGGACTCAGCTTCAGGGATGGGGGGCTGCAGGACTGTCTACACTGAGCTGTCCAATATAGTGGCCACTAGCCACATGAAGCTATTTAAGTTAATTAAAATTAAATTAAATGTAAAACTCAGTTCCTCAGTTCCACTAGCCACATTTCAAATGCTGAAGTGGCC
Source organism: Galeopterus variegatus (assembly GCF_000696425.1). NCBI lineage: Eukaryota > Metazoa > Chordata > Mammalia > Dermoptera > Cynocephalidae > Galeopterus > Galeopterus variegatus. The sequence goes on from NW_007727222.1 coordinate 24,074, forward strand.
AATGGCTACTGTATTGGACAGCACAGGTATAGAGCATTTTTGTCATCTCAGAAAGTTCCAGTGGGCAGCACTGGTCTGTAACGTATGTCATAACCCCAAAGCACTTGTCCTAATACATTTCATGTAGTAAGGATCACAGAGGTATGTAATACAATATTGATGTCCATGATAAATTAGAGAATTGAATGATCTTGATTGACAAAAAATAATGGGGCTTGAATCCTTAACTCTGCCATTCAAGAGACTCCTTGCCCTCGTCTGAGTTGTCCTCTCCTTATCATCTTGACCTCTTTATTCATTATCAAAGGTCACTCTAAAATCATATCTGGAGAATGCTGACCCCCCAGCCCCTCACCTGCACTCTTCGCCTTCCAGAAGCTTCTTGTAGGTAGCAATCTCCACATCTAGGGCCAGCTTGATGTTCATCATGTCCTGATAGTCACGCAGCAGCCGGGCCAGGTCATCCTTAGCCTTCAGTAGAGCAGCCTGCAGGTCCTGGAGCTTGGCATTTGCATCCTTGAGGGCCATCTCCCCACGCTGCTCAGCTTCTGCAGTGGCCGCCTGAAGGTTGGCATTCTGGGACAGGGAATATAGAAGATTGATTAGCATAGTGACCAGGAAACAAACACCTGATCCTTCCTGTGAGGAGATTTCTTCCTCCCATCCAGCATCCTCCCACCGCCCTTCCCTTTCTTAGAAACCACAATTCTCAGAAAAAGGAAGTCAGTTTGGCAATTGGTTAATTCATCTTTGGCCCATTGAAATTAGTTCATCTCTCATCAGGAAAAGGTGCACTGATTTGCTTTCGTAGCCAGTAAAAGTAGTAGTAGTCTGCTTAGTCTCCAGTCTTTCTTGCAAGACTGTTAAAAACTCCCTTGCCTAATCACTTCATTCCAGTGACACAGAGCAGCCATCAAGGTTATGTGAACAGTGTTTTAAATAGCTGAGCTGAGGGCAGATCC
>NW_007727222.1:25392-27184 GCF_000696425.1 Galeopterus variegatus
GTTCATCTCTCATCAGGAAAAGGTGCACTGATTTGCTTTCGTAGCCAGTAAAAGTAGTAGTGGTCTGCTTAGTCTCCAGTCTTTCTTGCAAGACTGTTAAAAACTCCCTTGCCTAATCACTTAATTCCAGTGATACAGAGCAGCCATCAAGGTTATGTGAACAGTGTTTTAAATAGCTGAGCTGAGGGCAGATCCTGCTGAGAGCTGAGTGTTTAAGGCCACCAGTACAGCTTGCTGGGCAAAGTATAGTGGACAACCATCTCTCCTTAGGCATTCCAAGAAGCCCAGCCTCCAAGAGAAACATCTTAAAGGACAGAGACAGCACGTGGCAGAGAAGCAAAGCTTGTGCTTCTCCTTCCTCCTTCTCACCGGGGCCAAGAGACCTTTAGGATCTGTCCAGTAAGCCTGGACCCACCTGTTTCTTGACACTCTCGATCTCAGCCCGCAGCCTCTTAATCATCCTGTTGAGCTCCGTGATCTCACTCTTGGTGCTCCTCAGGTCATCACCATGCCTGCCGGCCGTGGTCTGCAACTCCCCAAGCTAATGGAGAAGAAACTGGTCACCATGGCTTTGCAAAGTGTTGGCACATTCTTGATGAAGATCATCAGGACCTAAAACTAGAGTATAGGGACGAGGGGAGGGCTCTCACCTTGGTCTGGTACAGTGCCTCAGCCTCGGCCTTGCTCCTCTGGGCGATCTCCTCGTACTGAGTGCGAACCTCAGCAATGATGCCATCCAGGTCCAAGTCCCGGTTGTTGTCCATAGACAACACCACAGATGTGTCACTGATATGGCTCTGCATCTGGGACAGCTCCTGCAGGGAACATAGATAGTCACTTACAATCCCCTGGCCCCAGGAGATACTGGGAATCCTCTAGTAGCAGAGATACCCCAAGGATGGGGCTGCTAGTGGGACAGTTAGAAAAATAAGCTTACATTTCAGTCCTGGCTGCAGCCTAAATAAAGACTGCCAGACAAGGTAAAGGAAAAAAGAAATATGCAAATATAATCAGGTTGTCAACCTAAAAATACCAGCCAGTGAGCCCTACTGTGTGTGGGTTTCCATGGGACCACCAAAGGGAGGAGTATTATGAAGTCAGCTGTGATGCTCATATAGGAGCCAGAGGGAAGGTGTGGAGCAAAATGGGCTGAGGACAGGGGAAGCTGGGGGAGCTGGCTGGGGGAGCTAAGTTAACATTTTCTGGATGGGCCAGAGCTAAGTTCTGAGCCCTGTTGCCGGTTTGGGGAGCATACTGCTGCTTGACTGTCCACTAAAGTTATGCTTGGGAAGTATGCTTTGGAGGAAGCAGACGGGAGAGCTCTGGAACTTGGGAAACCAAGGAATCACCATTTCATAGAGTGTCCTCAGGAAGTTGGTTTCATCTGTCAGGCTGTCCGCTCTAGCCTGCAACTCCACCTTGTTCATGTAAGCGGCATCCACGTCCTGAAGGGGAGATCAAAAACCCAACGAATGACCCTCTGCTCCCACCACGGCTCTTTCCTCAGCCCTCATCGCTCTTCTTTGCCCCTCTCCCAGCCCTCCTCCTAATTGTAACTTCTCACCTTCCCTTTTAACAGAAAGAAAATCAAAAAAAAAGAAACATCTTCCTTTTAATTGATTTGATGAGTCAAACCCCAATGCTTTAACAAAATACAAATCAGATGAACCAGGCACAGAGTAACCATTTTAGGGTAGAAAAATCACATTTACCTAATATGAATGTGGTTCTGGTTATATAATACCAAAAACCCAGCCTCCTGAATAAAAATGAGAGTATTCTCACTACTTCA
>NW_007727222.1:28094-30298 GCF_000696425.1 Galeopterus variegatus
GCTGGGCTCAGAAGGTCCTCACACTCAGTTTAATGCTCTGCTGGTACCATCTAGAAGTTCTTAATAATTTTTTAACAAGAGTCCTGCATTATTCTTCACTGAGTCCCAAAAATTATGTAGCTGGTCCTGGCCAGCGACCTCTCAGAGCTCAGAGTGCTATCTCACCTTCCTCCCTCTCAGTGTGGTGACAGGCAGAGGTGTGGGCAGTCAGGGTCAACTACATGCCTGAGCTCTTTGATTGACTTTGCAAAGCACAACATGCCCATATGGGACCCAGAGGTACTGGTATTTGCTCTCACCAGGTATTTCTGCCTCTGTTTTCTCTGTTTCTGTTTTCCTTAATTACAGTTGTTTCTTATAGGATTTGGGGATAAAACTCATGTCTTCTGAATGCATCAAGGCTGTGGGATTTCTACCTGTTAGGGACTAATCTCCTGCCAAGAGTTTGGATTTCATGAAGATTGAAGAATTGGAACGATTCTAGGAGAAAAAAGGCTTCTGGGCAATGTGAATCTGAGTTGCCACTGGATTCCTAGAGCCCAGCACAGAGCCTGCCACAGAGTGGGTGCCCACCAGGTTTGTGCAGTTGAGTTAGAATGGGGCCTTCCCAGAGGAGCTATACCTGTCCCTGTGGGTTCTGACCCCTGGGGATGTCTGGAGCTCCCTCCCACCTTGATAGCCTCAGTGTACCCCTCACAGACCTCAGAGGGTGTGAATTATACCTTGGAAGATGTAAGAGAAGGCTGCCTGAAGCTGCAGAGACAGGGAATTGGAAAGGACACATTGAAAAGAACTTTACAAAGTGCAACCCTGGAGCATCTGCCTAGAATCCCCAGGAGCTCAGGAATACTTGCACACCTGGGACCTGCCCCACATCTACTGACTCAGAATGTCTGGGATGGAAGTACAGGAATATGCATTTTGACAATCACCAAGGTTCCAAGGTGATTCTTTATACAGTGAAATGTGGAGGGCTCCCCATCCTGAAGGGCTTTTAACTCGGGGAGGACTCTAGTCCATCTGGGCTGGTATAGGAGAAGGCCTGCATGGAGACTGAAAACTATGTAATACTCAGCCACATAGCAGTCTCAGTCCCCACCCTCTCACCCCCTTCTGCTTGATCATGTGTCACTCAATAAATCCATCCAAGAGTATTGACTGAAGGTTCAGTCAGGAATAGCTGAAATCCCAAATTAGGATCACGCCTCCCTGCTAATTTCCAGAAGGGGAAACTCCACAGTTGGGGCCCTCACTTCTTTTTGAAGTCCTCCACCAGGGCCTGCATGTTCTTCAGTTCTCCTTCTAGGTTCCCCCTTTCCCCTTGAAGTGAATCCAACTGCTTGTGTAGGAAGCTGATGTAGGATTCAAAGTAAGGCTCCAGGTTGTTGGGGCTGGAGCCAGAGCCTGTGGTCTGCTGCTGGAGCAGTTCCCACTTGGTCTCCAGGACCTTGTTTTGCTGTTCCAGGAACCGCACCTGCATCGGGGGAGGAAGAAAAGGAGTTACCCTCTTGAGCTGGACAGGTGGAGCTACCCAGGTGGATAATGAACCCAGTTCTTCAATCTGCANGGTTATATAATACCAAAAACCCAGCCTCCTGAATAAAAATGAGAGTATTCTCACTACTTCATCTTTACGATGACTGTTTTAAATGAGCTATAGGTATTTGTTGTTTGGTATCATTAATAACATCCAGGGTACATTGATTAATCTTGATTAATGCTACACATAAAACGCTCATTATTAGTTTACATTACTAACCAGCTCATTAATCATAATAGCATTTTAAGATGTCTTTAGAGCAACTACCCTTATTAAACACTTCATTTCCAAAAATGTAAACCCCACACACAGCATAGCCCCAGAGAAGCTAGCTCTGCACTCCCTGTTGGGGGGTGGGGGGTCAGCAACCAGAAAGGATCTGTTCTCCCAGCTCACCTACCTTCTTGAGCCCCACAAACTCATTCTCTGCCACAGTGCGTTTGTTAATCTCATCTTCATACCTGGAACAGAAAGAGGCACACATTTAGACAGTGACATTTCAGAAGCAAAAATAAGTGATAAGGACCCCAAGCATTCATGCAGGATCTCCTCCCAGAGATAGAACCAACTTCCTGGCATGTGACCCGTGCAGTTACACAGGACGCTGGGCTCAGAAGGTCCTCACACTCAGTTTAATGCTCTGCTGGTACCATCTAGAAGTTCT
>NW_007727222.1:33632-41372 GCF_000696425.1 Galeopterus variegatus
AATAATAATAATAATAATAATATGGAGCAAGCAAGTGTGAGGCTTGGGAAGAGGAGAATATATGTGCAGGGAAGGGGTCTCAGACCAAGCCCTCCACCCTCCATCCTAGACCAACAGCAGGTGATTTCTGGATCCAGAAGCAAAAGGGGCACAGAATGTGGGGACCCTCCAGCCAGCTGGTGAGGGCAGCTCAAGCTCAATTTATCTTAAGATGAGAGTGTGTGTTCTGCCTCAGCCCCAACTCAGATCTGGCGGTTACAATCTCTTCCCTGCTCTACCACCTGCTCTAGGTAAGATACACCTCCCTGTTTTCCCACCATACTTTCCCCCTCATGGCTCTGACGTAAAGCATACTTACCTGTTTACTCGCAAGTATTCTCTAGGCCCTGAGCTCCTCAAGGGAAGGGCTTGAGTCCTACTCATTCCGAATGTCCAGCTCCCAGCATAGGGCAAGCACAGCACAAATGTTTGTTAACTGTCTGATGACTGATGTCTGAGAATACAAATATCTAGACCCAGCTTCCACTGCAGTCCTATGAAAGAAAATCTTCAGAGTAAAGGTTTGAGTGTCTGTATTTTTAACAAGCCCTCCAGGTAATCCTTATGATCCAAGAAGTTTGGAAAGACCTGGTCTAGACCATTGGGTATTCCATCTGGGCCAGGGGGTGGGGGGATGGAGGATGCCTGATGGCAGAACTGGTACACAGGTGAATTACTGCTCTAACTTCTAAGAACTCAACTGTCCCCCATCACCACACCAACCCACCTCTACAGCCAGTTACACCACACATGGCAAGAGAAAGTCCTCAGGTTGTTGTCTACGTATGAGAGTTCACATGGTATGACAGGAGCAGGAGGCAGTGATTCCAGACTCCCTGAGAAATAGGTCGTTGGTCTATCTTCAGGATTTCAGTCAAATTGGTGGTAAGTATTCTATCTCTCTGGGATGCTTTCTGGACAAGCCAGTCTAGGGCAGAGGATTGGTCTGAAAAATGTGAAGTTGAGCAATTTCAAGTGCTCTGCAGCTAATTCTCAATTCTCTGCCCTGCAGCTTGTCTGGAGCCAGTCTACCTGGTTGTATCTCAGCTCCACCACTCACTAGCTCTTTGACCTCGGATGAGTTACTTAAGTTTTGTGAGTCTGGTTCATCTATTATAAAATGGGACTTACAATAGCAGGTATTTCATGGGGCTGTTTTGAGCATTAATTAAGTTAAATAAATATAAAATGCTTAGTGCAGTGCTTGATACATAGTAAGCACTGTGTGTTTAGCTACTGCTAATACTCTACTTGGGGACATGGAGAAGGGAATAACTTAAGTTAGGCCCTGGCTATTCTCAAGATGACTTTACACTCCTAAGAAACTCACCAAATGATGATAAGGAAAGGAAACAGAAAATGAGTGGAGAGTAAGAAAGCCACCCTGGGATAGTAGAGAGTGAGACCTGCACTTGGATGGAGTTGAGTTGGGTGACCCTTAGGCCATGATTTAACACATTAAGTCTATGTTCTCATTTGTCAAACTCTTTCCTATCTCATTGGTTTGTGGTGAGCTTCGCAGAATGTAATGAAGTGAAAGTCCTTTGAAAATTAAAAAATGCCATACAAGAATAAAGTAGCTGTGGTCTAACAAAGCCTGTCATCATGGAATTCAGGAGACCTGGGTTCAAATCTCATGTCCACCTCTCACCATGTGATGACCTTGGACAAGGTACTTGACTTCTTCGAGCCTCTCTTTTCTTATTTGTAAAAGGAACATCTACCTTACTTGCAGGATTGTTTTGAAATTTAAATACATAACGTCCAGCAATATGTTTTTGGAATTTTTTTTAATTTATCAATATATAATGTAGTTGATTTTCATGTCCTGTCACCAATTCCTCTTTCCCCCCTCTCTCTTCCCCCTCCCGCCATCAACATCATATCTGTTCACTTGTCTTAACAAGTTCAAGGAATTGTTGTGATTGTTGTGTCTCCTTCCCCACTCCCCCCACTATTTGCTTGTATGTTTATTTATTTATTTATTTTTAGCTCCCACAAATAAGTGAGAACATGTGGCATTTCCCTTTCTGTAACTGACTTATTTTACTTAATATAATTTTTTCTAAGTCCATCCATGTTGCTGCAAATGATAGTATTTCATTCTTTTTTATTTATTTTTTTTCGTTAAATTTTTATTTTGTCAATATACAATGTATATGATTATTATGGCTGGGCCATAATATTCATTCTTTTTTATAGCAGAGTAGTATTCCATTGTGTAGATAAACCACATTTTATTTATCCACTCATCTGATGATGGACACTTGGGCTGGTTTCAACTCTTGGCTATTGTAAATAGTGCTGCAATGAACATTGGAGTACAGGTATCCCTTCAGCATGATGATTTCCATTCCTCTGGGTATATTCCCAGCAGTGGAATAGCTTGGTCATAAGGTAGATCTATCTGCAATTGTTTGGGGAACCTCCATACCATTTTCCATAAAGGCTGCACCATTTTTCAGTCCCACCAACAGTGTATGAGGGTTCCTTTTTCTCTGCAACCTCGCCAGCATTTATCATTCTCAATCTTTTGGACATTAGTCATCCTAACTGGAGTGAGATGGTATCTCAAAGTGGTTTTGATTTGCATTTCCCAAATGCTGAGTGAGTTATATGGAATAAGAAAAGATCACAAATAGCCAAAGCAATTCTGAGCAAAAAAAATAAAACTGGAGTCATAACACTACCTGACTTTAAGCTATACTACACAGCTATAATAACCAAAACAGCATGGTTACTGGCATAAAAAAAAAAAAAGACACATAGATCAATGGAATAGAATAGAGAATCCAGAAATCAACCCACACACCTACAGCCATCTGATCTTTGACAAAGGCACCAAGTCTACACACTGGAGAAGAGACTGCCTCTTCAGCAAATTGTGCTGGGAAAACTGGATATTCATATTCAGGAGAATGAAACTAGACCTGTTTTGGGATTTTTAAATCAATATTATCCATCCATAGATAATCTACAAAGGTGATTCTGTGTCAGGTTCTTCTTTGAGACATTTACCCCACCTATCAATTGAATGCCAGTCCCTCCTAGTGGGGTATTTACTCGTATTCTTTGGGTATTCTTTGGAATTCCTTTAAAAGCAGAAAATCAAACACCCTCCCTGGGAAGAAAGCTGAGTCAGATTCACCTGAAGCCCCAGGTGAGAGCCCAAAGCAAACAAGGACAGACATCAATGCCTCCGATTCCCTTCCCCTCCCTTGGCTCCAGTGCTGAGGCCTCAGGTAGCAGCCTCCTAAGTGTGGCTCATCTCTGCCACCCTGGCATATGCTGGAGAAGCATGATGGAGAGAGGTGATGGGCAGATCACAAAAGCACAGGTTTGGGTTGGGTTCCCAAGTCACCTGAGCCTGCCAAAGCATCACCTGATTTAGCAGATTGGGATTGTTTTCTCGGCAGTTGAATGAAGCTGCTGGAAATATCCAGAGTTGCCACCTTTGGCAGTATTTCCCTTTACTGACTGTAGGATCTTCTAGAACAGTATTGTCTAAGCAGGCTACCTGCTGCCAGCAATCGGAGTTCTAATCCCTCGCCTGCAGAACCTCCCGTGTAAATGTTGCCGGGTGGCTGAGCCCTCTGGATCCTTATTTCCACACCTATAAAATAGGGAAAATTGTCACCAAGTAGAGTTATTTCCTCCAACCAAATTGCTCTCTGGAATTCAACTGCAGTGAGAAGGCTTAAGAGTTGCCTATAAAATAATTGTGAGTGGAGAAAAGAATCATGAGACAGTAGTCATTACTTCTAGGTCAAAGTGGCAGACATCCTCCACCCAGAATCTGCTGAGGATGGGACGGGGGGGGTGGGGGGGCGGGGGTGATGGTTGCTGCCTCTTTGTACATGAAGATTCGCAGATCCCATTTTCATGATAATCACTAATTTGATCTTAAAAAAAATGAACAGTCATTCCAGTTATGCCGCCCTTGGACTAAGAATTAGCATTCTTTTCTTCTTTTTACCATGTTGAAATAAAAGCTCATCACTACTGAAATAACTTCACTTAATCAGTGAATGGTAAAAATATATTACCACATAGGGCAAACTCACTTTATAGCTAAAGCTTGATAAAGAAACAAACTTCTAAATATAACTAAATCCTTTTGTTATTAAGTATTTGCTGTTAGCAATCACAATTTTAATTCTGGTCTTATCTCTACACTTTATTAAAATACACTTCAACTCACTCCTAGGTCTTTATCTGGTACTCGGATCTCTCCCAGGGCTTGTCTAAGGCAGAATTCTATTCCCCAAGCCTTGATTAAAAGGTTCTGTCGTCAAATAAATTAGGGAATTGAAAATTCTGTAGCTCTTTCTTGGGATTTTAATAGTAGGATCTTCTAGAACAGTATTGTCTAAGCAGGCTACCTGCTGCCAGCAATCGGAGTTCTAATCCCTCGCCTGCAGAACCTCCCGTGTAAATGTTGCCGGGTGGCTGAGCCCTCTGGATCCTTATTTCCACACCTATAAAATAGGGAAAATTGTCACCAAGTAGAGTTATTTCCTCCAACCAAATTGCTCTCTGGAATTCAACTGCAGTGAGAAGGCTTAAGAGTTGCCTATAAAATAATTGTGAGTGGAGAAAAGAATCATGAGACAGTAGTCATTACTTCTAGGTCAAAGTGGCAGACATCCTCCACCCAGAATCTGCTGAGGATGGGACGGGGGGGTTGGGGGGGCGGGGGTGATGGTTGCTGCCTCTTTGTACATGAAGATTCGCAGATCCCATTTTCATGATAATCACTAATTTGATCTTAAAAAAAATGAACAGTCATTCCAGTTATGCCGCCCTTGGACTAAGAATTAGCATTCTTTTCTTCTTTTTACCATGTTGAAATAAAAGCTCATCACTACTGAAATAACTTCACTTAATCAGTGAATGGTAAAAATATATTACCACATAGGGCAAACTCACTTTATAGCTAAAGCTTGATAAAGAAACAAACTTCTAAATATAACTAAATCCTTTTGTTACTAAGTATTTGCTGTTAGCAATCACAATTTTAATTCTGGTCTTATCTCTACACTTTATTAAAATACACTTCAACTCACTCCTAGGTCTTTATCTGGTACTCGGATCTCTCCCAGGGCTTGTCTAAGGCAGAATTCTATTCCCCAAGCCTTGATTAAAAGGTTCTGTCGTCAAATAAATTAGGGAATTGAAAATTCTGTAGCTCTTTCTTGGGATTTTAATAAAGCTCCCTACCATATTAAAAGCCCTAAGAAGTCCTATAGAAAGTAATCTTTTGAGCCGGCCTGGTGGCGCACTGGAGAGTGCGCCGCTTGGGAGCGTGGCGGTGCTCCCACTGAGGGTNAAAAAAAAAAAGAAAGTAATCTTTTTACTATTATTTAATCAGAGCTTCCCAAACAAACTTAATAAAATCTTTCTATGTTAGCCCCTATTAACATGCTGTTGAATGTACTTAGGGAAACACTAGTTCAACTACCCATCTAGGATGGATGAGAATGTGCAGATAGACTGAATCAAAGGAGTTAGGGCATAAGGTCAAGGAGACATGCCTCATCCCTGGAAATGCCTCATCCGTGGAAAGCACTCGCTCCGAGTGAGACAGCAGGAAGCCGAGAGCAGACTGAGGCCTGGGCTTGAAGAAGCAAGGAGAAGAACACCGGGCCTCTGGAAAATGGACAGGTGCTCTAAGGATTGACTCTCCTGTCCATGTATATCTCTCATCAGCTGTGGATCTTGCTGGGTCTTTCCAAAAGCCATTAATCTTTCATTGACATGCTGAATATTCTGGAACTCAAATGACTGCATCTCCTACCTCTCTTTCCTTGCAGCTTGTTGAAAGAATGAAAAACATGGAGGCCTTGGAGTTAGATAAGCCCATGTTCAAATCCCAGCCTCACCACTTCCCAGTTGTGCATGACATCAGGCAGATTGTTACCATCTGGGCCTCCGTCTCCCATTCTGTAAACTGAAGTTAGCACATCCTCCTCATAGGCCTGCAGTGGGGACTGTAGGAGGTCATGTTAGAAAGCCCCTTACACAGGGAAGGTGCTCAGCACATGGTGGCTTTTGTGAGGATGTCAATTTATGAAACCCTCCCAGAAGGTACTAGTATGGAGACCAAAGAGGAGGGAGGGTTCTTAGGGGTACTCCAGTTTAGGGTCAGTGCAACATTGAGGACTCTGATGATTTTTGCAACAAGTTGCAAGAAATCATCGTGTCTTTATTGGGAGTTACATAAAAGCCATTCTTCCATGCCTGGCCAGGCCAGTTTCCCACTACAGGGACTTATCAGTAATGCAGTTGGTCAATCAACAAACATTTATTGAGCTACTGCATACTTCTCGGAAGTATGGGGACTATGTTTTAGTGAAAATAATTTCCTCTTTCAAATTTTTACTCCTATTGCTTATGTGTGGAAAGAATATAAAAATAGCTAATATTAAGTGTCTGCCATATACAAGGCACTGACTTTGGCTGTTTACAAGTTTCATTTCTAATTGTTACAAAAACTTTGTAAGGTCGGAATTTTTATTAAGATTTTACTGTTAAGTACACGAAGTTAATTAGCTTCTCCAAGTCAATTAGCTTAATGAGATTGGATTTTAATCAGACTATCCAACTCCAACACCTGTCATAAATTCATGGATCCTTTTTTTTTTCCTATATGGACTTTAGCAAGTCAAATTATACCATCCCAGAGTGAAAAGTCCACTTTGATGTTTAAAGAATGCAGCCATAGAATGTAATGAACAGATCTGCCTTGAAGCATCAACCTATGTTAATGAAAATAGATTTAAACCTTATGAATTCCTCTTTGGTATCAAAGAGAAACACCCCATCATTATCAAGCTATTTCCACCAATCAATCTCTCTGGCTTCTCCAGCTGGAGGTAAGAACTCTCCAGTTGAAGGTGGGCCTGCCCACCCTCACAGGACATCAGCTGTGGAAACCTCTCCTGCTAATGTATGAGCATCAGGTTTGATTTGGTTCCTCAAAACTCCAGAGATCTGGTAGCAACACATGCCAGGGTTAGAGATCATACAAAAGAAGACGTCCCGGAGACCAAGAAGAAGTTAGCTGGCCCCATTTGGCAACATAGCACAGTGGTGACAGCATAGGCTTTAGATTCAAGGCCAAATCTGCCACCTCCCATCAGGCATGTCACCCCAGTGTCTTCTCTAAGCCCCAGTGTCTTCATCTGGAAAATGAGGATAATTACTGCCTGCCTCCTATAGCAGTTGTAAAGATTAAATGAGATGACATGTGCAGAATACCCAGTGTATGACTTGCACCAGGAAAAAAAGTTAGTTGTTTAATTGTGTTGTTTTTGTTAAATCTATCAGGACAGCAACTGCATTTAAAAATCTACCCTACCCTTTTCAAAATCTCGTTAGCTCAGTGAATTTCATAGTGCCTGCAATGTTTCACTCATCATGCTGGTCATTTAGTGGTACAAAGATGAGTAAGGCATGTCGCCCCTTCAAGTAACTTCCATTCTAGTATGGAGAACAGACACTGAAGCTATTCACTTTAATATAATATGGCCCATGGTAAAAAGGGGTAAACAAGGTCCCATGGAAGCACAGACTTTCAGTGCCATGGGGGAGTTCTAGAGAAGCTTTCAGGAGGCAGCACCTGAGTGATCTTCAATGATAGTAGAGGCTGGCCAAATGGTTGAAGGTGAATGAGCATTCCTGGCAAGGGGACAGAGGGCC
>NW_007727222.1:41747-43093 GCF_000696425.1 Galeopterus variegatus
TGTAAACAAGGTCCCATGGAAGCACAGACTTTCAGTGCCATGGGGGGGTTCTAGAGAAGCTTTCAGGAGGCAGCACCTGAGTGATCTTCAATGATAGTAGAGGCTGGCCAAATGGTTGAAGGTGAATGAGCATTCCTGGCAAGGGGACAGAGGGCCAAAGGCACAGAGGCATAAAGTAGCCAGGTTTTTACTAAAATGGGTCTTCTGCACAGGTCTTGATAGTCACCACATAAGGCCACACCACTTGCCTGATTTGCTTCCTATGTCTGTCCAGAATAAAAGGGCATTCCCATTTTAGAAAAAACAAACTTCTAAAAATGTATACTTTTTTATCTCAAATTCAGAAGTGTCTCTATTCAGCTCAACTATAATCAATATCACTCTAGCTAAAGATCCTCTCCTAAGGAGAGGAGTGAATGAGATGACCTCTTGCTTTGGTGTGGAGTTTTTCAACAGTGGGACTATTGATATTTGAGGCTGGCTATTTCTTTGTTGAGGGGGCTGGCCTATGGGTTGAGAAATGTTTAGTGCATTCAGGCCTCTACCCTCTAGATGCCAGTAGGACTTCTCCAGTGTGACAACCAAAAGTGTCACCAGACATTGCCATGTTCCCTGGGGGGGGAAATCAGCCCCAATGAGAACCATAGCTTTATTGCCATCTAGAGCCATCCTTTCCTGCCCTGCTTCTCTGAAGGTTGATGGAGCTACACTGTTCAGTCAATCTCACCGTGGATTCCAAGGGTATCAGATTGCTCCCACCACACCTCCATCAGTGGTTTCCTAGGAGAACCAACTCTCCTTCAACCTTCAGCCTGGGCCAGAAGTGTTGGTGGTGATTAGCTTGATCTTAGGCACAGTGGAGATGTGCGTTGTGTAGTTTGCATGCCAGAGGGCTTGTGAAGAATAGAGATAAAATATACAAAGTGTTTTCAGAACTTAAGAGAGTGTTTCTTAGTCATCCCAAGAATATTGCAAGGTGTCCACATTTCTAGTCTTTGTCGGCAGAAAGAGAATGCAGCTGGGCTAAGGGACTGAGAAGTCAAAAGGGGCAGCCCAAATCCCAGCAGATGAGATTTCTGATGATTGGGTGACCTCACCCATCCCTAGCAAAACAGAGAAGAGTCAAATTACCTACAAATTACCCGAAACTTTTTTTTTTTTTCTTTTTGTCTTTTTTCGTGTCCAGCAACGGATCGCAACCCTCAGTGTCACGCCCATACCGGACCAGGACCGGCAACGGGATCGCAGCCCTCAGTGTTGCACCTGCACCCCGCTCAGCCAGTGAGCGGGAACCGGTCTGTATGTGGGATCCGAACTCTCGGTGGGAGCCTGCTGTACCGTACATC
>NW_007727222.1:43518-62975 GCF_000696425.1 Galeopterus variegatus
TCTTTGTCGGCAGAAAGAGAATGCAGCTGGGCTAAGGGACTGAGAAGTCAAAAGGGGCAGCCCAAATCCCAGCAGATGAGATTTCTGATGATTGGGTGACCTCACCCATCCCTAGCAAAACAGAGAAGAGTCAAATTACCTACAAATTACCCGAAACTTTTTTTTTTTTTCTTTTTGTCTTTTTTCGTGTCCAGCAACGGATCGCAACCCTCAGTGTCACGCCCATACCGGACCAGGACCGGCAACGGGATCGCAGCCCTCAGTGTTGCACCTGCACCCCGCTCAGCCAGTGAGCGGGAACCGGTCTGTATGTGGGATCCGACCTCTGGGTGGGGGCGCCGCCGCGCTCCCAAGCAGCGCACTGTAGCAGTGCACCACCGGGCTGGCCCAAACCCAAAACTTTATATGCAAACCTTGATCATCTGCAGTCAAGTCAGCATTATCCACAAGGCAGATGCCAAACCACTTTCAGATTCTTTCAGGAAACAATCCCCTTATCTCCTTAGCTGAGTCTTTTGTGGATATGTCACTATCACCAGTGATACTTGCTCTGGTCTGTAGCCTGTATCCCAGGAGGAAATAGAAGGAAATAACACAAAATCTAAAAATACATCTTGGAGAAGATATAACAACTATACTTCCATGAAGTTGTTACAACAAGCAAACGGAAAGGACATTCTTGGGGGGGAGGGGAGAGAGGGAGGAGGGAGGGAGGTGTCGGTGACGGGCCATAATAATCATATACAGTGTATATTGACAAAATAAAAAAATAAAATAAAATAAAATAAAATAAAAAAATAAATAAATAAAATAAATAAAAAATAAAAATAAAAATACATCTTGGTCTCCTTAACATCAAGGGAAGGGTGAACCAGTGAGTCGACAAGCTCTTAGAACAGGAAGGTGCTCTTTTGAGCATTCCTTCCAGTGGGGGTTGGGGACAGGGGGGATGTGCAGCGGGGAGTAGGCAGATAGTGTGAGGTGCAGGGATAGAAACTGGTTTCCCTGTGTCAGCACAGAGGATATACCACTTCACACCCAAGGAGAGGATGTGGAACAAAGCAGAGAGAGCCAAAGAAATTCTTCACCAGTGACCCTGAATCCCAGTTTAGGGCCCAGGCATACAAGTAGGCATTATTCAGCAATCACTGTGAGTTCTCCCTACGGGCAAAAGACATGACTTAGAGGAGAGGAAAAGGATGGGCAACACAGTAACCTCTGACGACCTGCTCAAAGAATGAAAAGTCCAGTCAAGTATAAAAAAGCAAATCCAAGCCCAGCAACTTCAGAGCATTTGAAAAATCTACACAGAATTGCACAAAGAAATTATGTAAAAGCTAAGTCAAAAGGAAAAGAAGGAACACTCAGAATCAGGTAAAGTTCACTGGAAGGTGCTTTCAGCATGGATTAGAAATGGTCAGGGCCAGGTTGAGAATATCCAGCCAAACATGGAGTTAATTCCTTTAGTCTCAGGTCCTGGCACCAAGGTCACCTGCCCAGGCCATTGCTCTAGGACAATGACACCACCAAGAAATAGCCCTCTTGACCACTCATTGCTCCTGATCCAGGCTCTCTTCTAAGAAGCTGCGCAGATCCCCATCCCACCACGAGAGAACTAATTGGATAATAGAGTCTCCTGTGAACCCCCCACAGAATGGCAAGGGCCAGTGCACATAGGTTAGAGTCCAGAGAGAAGCAGCAAAGGACAGGGGCCACTTTCTGAGTGTGAGACTTGAGGCCAGTGGACATTTTCCCAAGGAAGACTAGGCCTGCTCTGAGCTTTCCCTGGAGCCAATTTAGAAACCTCTGGACGTCTTAGGTGGAGGCATTGTGGAAAACTTGGACCAGGCTCTCTTGCCTGAATGACTGTCCTCTTCTCCCTAACTCTTAATGCCAGGCTTGCTTGGATCTCAGCCTGGGCCCTTTTCTTTCCTCTCTCTGGAGGAACTCATCAGTTCCCATGGCTTTAAAAACCACTCTAACCATCCTTATGCTAATGACATCCAAATGTGATTCTCTAGCCCTGACAGGCCTCCCTTCTGAATCCACTCTCACATCTCCAGCTGTCATCTGGACATCTCATTCAGCTGCCTCGTGAGCAGCTCCAGCCTGTCTAAAGCAGAGCTCCTGAAGTTCTTCCCCACACCCATCCCACTCTCCTCCTCCCGCCTTGGCAAATGGCACCAACCACCCAACTGCTCACACTGGGATACTGGGCATCATGGTTGAATCCTCCTTTTTCCTTACCCACCTCCACCTCAATCCAATCCATTAATAAGTCCTATCATTTCTCCAACTCAGTCCCTGGTTTCTCTTCTTTATATACTTATCACAATTTAAAATTACTTTATTCATTTGTTTGTTTTCTTTTTTAATTTTTATTTTTTACTATTGGCATATTCATTATTATGAATTGTGATTTTTCTTTATGTCCTTTACCCGACCTGTTACTCCTCAACCACCTCCCCCCTTCTCCCCATCTCTAGTATCCTTGGGTTTGTTCTCTCCTTCTGTAAGTTCAACATACTGTTGCGGTCTTTTCTTTCTTCCTTCCATCCTCCCTCCTTCCCTTTTTTTCTTTCTTTCTTTCTTGCTCTTCTTCTTTCTTAGTACCCAGTTATGAGTGAGAACATGTGATATTTCTCTTTCCTTGTCTGGCTTATTTCACTTTATGTGATTTTCTCCAGACTCATCCACATTGCTGCAAATGGCAGAATTTCATTCCTTTTTATGGCTGAGTAGTATTCCATTGTGTATATACACCACATTTTCCTTGTCCCATTGCCCGTCAATGGACACTTAGGTTGGTTCCATATTTTTGTTGTTGTTGGGCTCCCTTAACTAAAATGAGAGTAGGGGCAATGCAACGTCTGAGTTTTGCTCACCAATTCATCTTCAGAATTTAGCCCAGTGCCAGACACAGAATAAACACTTTATGAATATTTATTGATGGGCTGGCGGGTTAGCTCCATTGGCTAGAACGTGGCGCTGACAACACCAAGGTCCAGGGTTTGATCTCTGTACTGGCCAAGCACCAAAAAAAAAAAAAAAAATTTTAAAGGACTGGCCAGTTAGCTCAGTTAGAGTGCAGTGTCACAACACCAAGGTTAAGTGTATGATCCCCATACTGGCCAGCTGCAAAAAAAAAAAAAATACTGGTTGAATGAAGGAAGGAAGGAATTCATTGATAAGGACTTTGTCTCAGGTGAAGTGGCTGCCCCATAATTGGTCTGGAATGTTCCCATAGTGCCAACCCTCTGAACTGGGCCAGGCACTGAGTCTCCCCACCTGTGTCTCCTACTCCTTTTCCACAGAGCAACAACAACCAGAAAAGGCACAGTTCTGCCCAGAAATGAGGCAACAGCTACAAAATCCCACTTTTTTCAAAAAGCCTTCCTGGGTCATCAGAGTGGAACTGGAAATTAGATTTCCATACCGAATCTCTTCAACCCCCAGTTACACGATTTTTTGTTCATGTAACTACCATTCCCCATCTCTGAAACAAACTCAGCTTTGGTCTAGGATGGAAACAGCTTTGCTGGCCTGGCAGGACTAAACATTCTATTCCACAGCCTGTGTGTTCTCTGGGTGTCCAGGAAGTGGGGCATACCTGGAGGGCAGCAACTATAGCCTCAGAGACAGTGTGAGGAAGTGGAGGGAGCTCTGGACTCAGCATACTTGGGTCCATTCCTAGCTCAGGCCTCACATGCTATAAGACCCTAAGTGAGTCACTCCACCTCTCTGAGCCTCAGTCTTCTCATTTACAAATGAAGGTCTTGGACTCCTTGCTCCTGAGTCCCTTCCAGCCTTGCCCTCTGGACAGCACTCCCATAGCCAACTCCCACTCTGTCAGGGTGGGGTGCAGGGCAGAGGCCAGGGTGACAGGGCTTTCATGGCTGGTGCACACATCTGGAGGCCAGAGTGCATGCAGACACTACTCATGTGCAGGGTGTTTTCTGAGGACTAATAGTTGTTTCCCAGGAAGGGGGGAACTCTGTGGGAAATGCTGGGATAAAGAAAGGTTTCCTTTGCTGCAGGACTTCTCAGAACCTCTAATAGGTGCTCAAAAGAGGGAAGATTTAATGGGCATGGGCATAGAACCCTTTATTTCAGAGTGTCTCAATGGACTGGTCTTGTGGGTCAGACTTTGAGATAGGCTGCTGTCAGGAAATCCCTGCAGCCTTGGCTTCTAGCAGCTCACATTTTCCCAGATGGGGAAAAAGCTTTCAGGATGTCCACTGGAGTGGATACCAGCACCAAGGGAAGAAACTCTCTGTCCGCTAAGGCCCTCTCCATTCCCCAAAATGAGAGAACACAGAGAGGAAAGAGATGTCTGCATGGCCCAGCCTCCCCTGCTAAGAACTGTGAAGCCACACCAGCCTCCTGCAGTGACTCCTCACCCTCCCCAGAGTGCTCAAAGAAAGAATGAACAACCAGATCTTGCCCATTTAGATCCCATACAGTGGACGGTGAGGACAAAGAGCCCTGGATTCAGAGTAGTAGTACTCCAGCTGCTCTGTAGACCACAGAGCCCATGTGGAAGAGGCAAGAGGCAGGGAGACCGGGGAGATGAGCAGAGAAGGCAGTCTAGTGGAAGAACAGTGTGGACAGAATACTCAGAGACCTGGTGAGGGATGCAGCGCATTTTACTGGTGACAGAACAGAAGGCCAGTGGGGGCTGCGTGTTACATACACCAGAACTGTGGTGACCACCCCACCCAGGAGTGGGCCCCAAGAGCAGCAGCAGGTGGCAGCTGAGCCACACCTGGACAATCGCAGGCACTGGCTGGAGCCGGAGTGAAGGGAGCCTGAAATTCCTGTGGTTGGGCTTGGCCAAGGATCTGGATGGAGGAGCCAGAGGCTCCCAGCCTTCCAGCCCCAACGAGCCGCCCCCTTGAGGGGCAGAGGGGACCGCGCTGGAGGCGTTGCTGATGCCAGGAGGGGAGGAGCCGGTGGGGAAGGAGACGCTGGGGCGGCTGCGATGCTGATGCACGTTCTTTATCTGGGGCAGCGCTGGGAGGACTGGGAGAGCTTGACGCTGCCGCCTGAGCTGAAGCCTCCGACACTGACTCCGCAGCGACCCCCGGAGCCGGAGCCAGAGCCAAAGCCGCTGCCGCTGCTGAAACCACTGCTGCCGCCGCCGAATCCGCTGCCGCCACCGAATCCAGTGCTGCCACCCCGGCCAAAGCCGCCGCCTGCACCGCCTCCCACGCCGAAGCCACCGCTGTAACCACCTCCGTAACCCCCTGCCGAGGCCGAAGTCGTGCTGCTGCTGTTCACCACGGCTGTAGGGGCAAAGGACAGGACAGCGATCAGCGCCCCTTCACTGTTATAATTCATTAATGACCCACTTTGCCCAGGATGATTCGGAGGTGGTCGAGGCAGCTCTGCACCTGATGGTCACTGTGAGCCGCTCTAATGTCAGAAGTTATTCATTCCCATAAACGCTAAGTCCTTGTGAACTATCTGATGGTTCCTTCTGCATATGGTCAACTCGGGATGTCCCCTGTGGAAGTTATCCAGCCTCTGAATTTCTCCTCCCTTCACCAGGCTCCCTATTGGATATTCCCCACTGGCTGTCATTAAAATGAGTAGATTGTAGCTGTTCTTGCCATAGGGGGGGAAATGGGCCACTAAGTGAGATGATGGATATGTTAATTTATTCCACTATAGTAACCATGTTACTATGTATATGTAACTTATAAACATCATGTTGTACACCTTAAATATACACAATAAAATTTAATTTTTCAAAGTGCCCCGAACCCATAACAATTACAAAAGCCAATTCACTGCCCCCTCCACTCCCAGCAAACCCCTCCAACCTCTATAGGAATATAATTTTTAATTAGTTGCTACTTCCCTGTATTAATACAGATGTTTGAGAATCAACTCTCATTGTCATGGTTACTTTGGCTACTTACAGATGCTGACAGCACTCTGGCACTCTCCAGACATCCTGTTGAGGAAGTAAGAGAAAGATGGCTCCGTCACAAAGCACATGTCCATCAAGTTCATGAATCAAAGAGGTGAATAGCAACCAGAACTGAACGCAGAAGCCCAGCAGGTCAGTAGGCTTTCTCTACCCTTCTGTGGGCCATAACAAAGAGACCCTACGAGCAAGGGTTGCACACATGCTTCTGCTGCCTGTGGACGGTGTGGGCTGGTAAAAGCGAGTGCTACTCTGCAAGGCCCATGGAAGGTGGGGCTTCTCTTATACAGCAGTCATCCATCCCCATTTACTTGGTCACTTGTCCAGCCCTCAGCATGTGACCTGGGTCAGGGGATGTGGGGAAAGGGAACTGGAGGCCCACCTGCATTCCTCGCCCTCCAGCAGCTTCCTGTAGGTGGCAATCTCCACATCCAGAGCCAGCTTGACATTCATCAGCTCTTGGTAGTCACGCAGCAGGCGGGCCAGGTCATCCTTGGCCTGCTGTAGGGCAGCCTTCAGCTCTTGGAGTTTGGCATTAGCATCCTTGAGTGCCATCTCCCCACGCTGCTCAGCTTCCGCGATGGCTGTCTGCAGGTTGCCATTCTGGAGCAGGGGGAGGTAGAAGGAATGAACCCAGTAAGAGGGACCCAGGCTGTCTGAGTCTTAGAATGAATTATCCCATCTTAAAGTCAGGGAACATCACCCCTCCCCAGCACCTCCATCTTGTCTCCATCCATGGAGATATTTCCCATGGATTAGTCAGCCATCTAGACTGGCTTGGTCTTTGAACTCCCCGGAGGCCAGTGCTACCTGAGATGACCTCCAAAAGTCCACTCCAGGCTAGGAGTCCTGAGATCCTGTTTCTCACCCCTCATCGGTTAGCCCAGGTGCCAGCATCCATGGCCATCCCACCTGCTTCTTGACATTCTCAATCTCAGCCCGCAGCCTCTGGATCATTCTGTTGAGCTCCGTGATCTCACTCTTGGTACTCCTCAGGTCATCCCCATGTCTGCCGGCTGTGGTCTGCAGCTCTCCCAACTAGAGAACAGAAGGGAAGATGGGGTGTTAATGCAGCTTTGCCTGACTTGTTCCTATACCACCAACATTGCCCACCAAACCTTGAGACGTTTAGTAAGAATTTGTTAAAATGACATTGAATTGTGTTTCAATAGGGATACCTCCAAGGCAACAGGGAAGAGAACATCAGGGTTGTTGTAGAAAATTCTTCCACCCTGCAGTCCCTGGCAAGCTAGAATAAGTCCTACATGGCCTGACCGGGGACAGTGCAACCACCTCTCCCCAGGGGGCAGGACTTTCTGCAACTGAACAACCTTTAGAGGGATGGCTCCAGAGAGTAGAAACAAGAGGGGTCCACATGGTGACCACTGGAAACTCACCGCCCAGTAGTCCCACAAGCCACAGCCTCCCTGAGACCCTCAATGGATCCTCTGAGAGTTACCTAGCACCCACCTTGGTCTGGTACAGTGCCTCAGCCTCGGCCTTGCTCCTCTGGGCGATATCCTCATACTGGGCCTTGACCTCAGCAATGATGCTGTCCAGGTCCAGGTTGCGGTTGTTGTCCATGGACAGCACCACAGATGTGTCGCTTATGTGGCTCTGCATCTGGGACAGCTCCTGCCAACACAGTGGGAGCTTGTTCACTTCCAGGGTCTCTGCAGCAAGCACCCAGAGGCCTGGAGAGACTCCTGATCAACAGTCCCATTCACTGACTCTTAGCTCTAAATGTGCATCTGCCCCACCCTGCCCCCAGCCACTGAGAGAACCCTATGAATGCAGCCCATCCTGCAGAGCCCCTCCCAAGGGGCCTTATCTCTAGGCTCATCTCAGGTAGTCATCTAGGGCCTAGATACCAAAATATCCAGCCTCAAATCTGAAAGCATTCCACCTTCTCTCAGTCCCCCCTCTTAGTAGGTAACACCCTCACCGCATCATAGAGGGTCCGCATGAAGTTGATCTCATCCATCAGGGTGTCCACCCTGGCCTGAAGCTCCACCTTGTTCATGTAGGCAGCATCCACATCCTGAGAAAGACAGGAGCATAAAGTCCTTATTCCTCCAGAGAACAAACAGCAAACTGCAACTGCAGCAGGACAGCATCGGGGGAACCAGTGCTGGTGACTGTCCTTGTCCAAGGCTGGTTTTCACATGAAGGGGTGATTTGCATCTCATTGGGATGGGGTAAATTCATTCCTACTCCAAAGCTAAAGGCCAATGAACTGACTCTCTTAGGGCTCTTCCAGACTAAGATGTACCTGCCTTCTGTTTATTGCTCTAACAGCCTGAACCTAGCAGCTCTGCAGCAGTAGAGTAAGAGGATTCCCCCAACCGAGCTGAAAACCTGTGGTGACAAGCCCCAGGCACCTCACACAAAGCCCTTACCTTCTTCAGGGTCACAAATTCATTCTCAGCAGCTGTACGTTTATTGATTTCATCCTCATATCTGTGAGAGTTAAGAAATGGTTTTGAGGTCGCCATAAACACCACTGTTCTCGGAAACCCTAAAAGTTCATCTCTTCCACACCTCTGTCCTATCCCACCCCTCTAGATGATCACATCCTCTTTACTCTCTTCTTATTAATTAGGGGAAACAACCATCTCAATTTGCCCAGGCAAACTGTCCTGGTTTTAGCAATAAAAGTCCTGTATCAGGGGAAACCTCTCAATCCTTCTGTCCTATCCCACCCCTCTAGATGATCACATCCTCTTTACTCTCTTCTTATTAATTAGGGGAAACAACCATCTCAATTTTCCCAGGCAAACTGTCCTGGTTTTAGCAATAAAAGTCCTGTATCAGGGGAAACCTCTCAATCCCAGGCAAACCTCCAGGACAGTTGGTCACTGTACCTTGAGAGTTGCCCCAGAATCTTTCAGATCCTAGAACCAGGATATTCCCCAACCTGGCTCATGAGGGTCTGTTTCCTCAATTCTGAACTCATCCTTTTTGCCACAATTGGAGAAGGAACATGATGGGGGAAATTAATGAACTAAGTCCTCCATGAAAGTAAGGACAGGGAAAAAAGCTAGGTGACACCACTGCCCAGCAGACAGGAAGAATGCAGAAAGGGCCAGGACACTGAGACATGGTGGCCCATGGCATCTTCCCACTCCTGCCCTGCCACTCACTTCCTCTTGAAGTCCTCCACCAGGTCCTGCATGTTCCTCAGCTCTGAGTCCAGGCGGCCTCTCTCTCCAAGGATGCTGTCCAGGTAGCTCCGTAGGTGGTTGATGTGGTTCTCAAAAAGAGGCTCAAGGTTGTTGGTGCCTGTGATGGAATTTGTGCCCTGCTGCTGAAGCAGGTTCCACTTGGTCTCCAGGACCTTGTTCTGTTGCTCCAGGAATCGCACCTGCGAGGCAGTGGGGGAAGCAACACCAGGGAGCCCTTGTAGCAGAGGAGCGGAAGTGCCTTCGTGCAGATAGGACTGGTGTCTATCTCCTAGTCCCCCTGCACAAAGGCCTAGAAAGGTTATGAAGACAGGCTCCTGCTGTAACTGGAAAGATTATAGTCAGACAGTTCATCTGTCAGGGCATTAAAGATGCAGCATGGTTTGGAAAGTTGCAAAAGGAGGAGAGATGGACAGGAGAAATTGGAAGTCGCCCCTGCCTGGAAGCAGGAGAATTGTAAAGTTGACCCGTTAGTGTTCCTGGGGACTTCATGACTTCGCCCTAACTTCCAAACCTGCAGTATACTCTGCAAAAATGTACATAAACATCAGCAGCGTCATTTCCACCTAACACTCCCCTGACACTCCAGCCCTTCAAAGGCTGTAAATCATGGGGAACTGACATGTCGTAGTCAACATGACAACACTTGTCCAGGGTCTGGAGGGGGGACAGCCCCTGTGAGCTGTCCTGGTCGGGAGAAGGTCGCCAAGCACCCCTCTTCCTGACTATGTTGATTAGTGGTACAAAGTAAGTTGCCTTCTCCACAGCCCCTTGGGATAAGGTTCCACTTATGCCTCTTAATCTCTTTTCCAGGGCATCTTTGCCTGACACAGCAACATGTAGGCAAAAGGGCCTCCTGGAAAGCCTCAGAGGACAGCTCATGTTTGAAAGGCAACAAGTGGGAGGTTCAGACAAGCAGAACTTGGTAACCTGTGGGTCCAAATAGGGAATCACTGTCTTTCCACACCCCTGTCATTTAACCATGTGGACAAACTCATTGGCCCTGAAAAACTTCCAGTCCCTAGCATTCTGCCTAACTCCTCTCCCTCCAGTCTGGTCCATCCAAATTCAAAGTCCCCAGCCTAGGAATGGGGGCCCAGTCAGAGCTTCATTACCTTGTCGATGAAGGAAGCAAACTTGTTGTTGAGTGTCTTGATCTGCTCCCTCTCCTGGGCCTTTACTTGCCCAATCTGGGGGTCGATCTCCACATTGAGAGGCTGCAGGAGGCTCTGATTGACAGTCACTTCCTGGATTCCCCCAGGGAAGCCACCAGGACCAAAACCACCAGGGCCAAATCCACCAAGCCCACCAAAGCTACCAGCCCCTCCAAAGCCACCAGCTCCCCCAAAGCCACCAGCTCCCCCAAAGCCACCTCCCATTCCTCTGCCACCACCAAAGCTACCACCAAAGCCACCTCCATAGCCACCACCAAAGCCACCTCCATAGCTGCCCCCAAAGCCACTGCCACAGCTGCTACGCCCTCCACCAAGGCCTCCAGCTGCCACGCTGATGGAGATGCTCTTGTTGCCACCCAGGTTGTAGAGGCTGCGACTGCCAAAGCCACCTGCCCCACTCCGGAACCCACAGGCCCCTCCACTGGCTCCCCCAGAGCGGGCCACACAGCTCATCCTGCTGTTGCCAGAGACCACAGCAGAGCGGCCGGAGAAGCCCTGGCTCCCGCCACCAGATGTCTTGCAGACTTGTCTGTTCATGGTGAGGAGCCTGATGAAGAGAAAAGTGTAGAGTTGAGCAGGACACTGAGAGTCGAGGAAGAGGAGAGGGAACTGAAGACCTGTGCAGAATAAATCCCTTTATATACATTCGAGGAGGTTGCTGGGCTCTAGCGAAGGAGAAATAATTATCCCAAATATTCATGGGTTGGGTTTGCCTCCAAGGCAATAAGTTTGTTCCAGGCTACCAAACACACCTTGAAAATAATCTGAAATGGTAAAAGTGCTAAGGTGGCAGGCTTACCTGGCAGGGGGTGGTGCCTGGCATTGCCCCATACTTGGGTATGGCCACCTCCTAGCTTTGTCTGACAGGATCCAGGAGGCACATTGACCTGCATCAAGTACTCAGCAGCGTCTGTCTGCCTGTCAGCTGCCCCTGAGCTCAGCTCTGCAAAGAATGGAGTGGAAGGGGATGGGGGGAGGCTCTGGCTCTCTAAGTGGTAGAGACAGGAAAGCCACCCACAACTCTAAGAAAGCATGCCAACAGAAGGGGTGACACAATTCATTCCACAGTCAGCACATGGTTATTACATGTGCACTGTGTGCCTGGCTCTGTGCTGGGCTTGGGGACAGTAATGACCTCTTTCTTCCTTCCTGGAAGCAAAGCCCAGAACTATCACAAAGCTGCCTCCTGGGTTCTCCCTCTATCCCACAGTTTGGTTCAGGAGGCATTGACTTTTTGGTTTAAGACCATCTTCTGAGAAAAGTGAAGTTAACACCTGTGCACGTTGATCAGACACTGGCAAAATCCAGCATGCCAAATGTTTGTTTTGAAAATGTCCCAGGGAAACTACACACTATTACACACCTTAAGCTTCTCTGAAGCTCCCTTTCTTGCTCCCCACATTTTGGCATTTCTCTGGTCTTAGCCCAAGTTCCAGGAAGCAGGAAACTCAAACATCAATTCAATAGCAAATTCAACAAATGTTTACAGATTGCCTAGCATGTGCCAGGCATGCATGAGGCCCTGGTGACCCATCCTGAAGAAGACTTGTGAGCCCCTGCAGAACCATTCTCTGGTTGAGGGGGTGTACTCCTGAGACCTCTCCCCGCCCCCGCCAGCCCCAGGAGGCCAGATCTGGCAGAGCCACCAGCACTACTGAACACCTCTGACTCTGAAAGCCAGAGAATCTTCCAGTCTCGTGTTTTTCAGAGGCTTAGGCACTGGGCTTGGTTTGTCCAAGAGCCGTCCTGCACAGTTCTGGAGCCTGCCAAGTTAGCTGCTTATCTCTCCAGGACAGGTCTTTTTTTTGTTCTGTCTGCTGCACGTTAGGCCCTGCCAAGGGTGTGTCCTATATGGCCTTGGCAGGAGCCTCCTCAGAATTGGGAGAAAGGAGGAAAAAAACAGGGACTTCAGTGCTCACTGGACAAGGCTGAGTGGCCCAAGTGCAAAGGAAGTGAAATTTTCTTCAGAGTCCTCTCTCCCATGTGTCACCCCCAGGCAATACATCATCCTAGCCCCTCCCTCAGGATAAAACCATGAACTTTCCAGGAGCTTACAGCCTTGTTAATATACTGGATTCCTCGGTTCTTAGCACAGTGTTTTGCCAATAATACGAGGGTACTTCAAATAGTTCCTGGAAAAATGAAATTAAAGGATAACATGAATCTTTCCAGGAACTTTTTGAAGTACCCTCATAAATGCTCATAAAGTTTGGTTGGTTAAATGAATGAGTCAGTCAATGAATTGTTAATGAATTTATTAATTAATTAAGCCCTTATACTGAATTGCAGCCAGATAAAATTAGTTGAAAGTTGGTTCATCTGCCATTACATGAGCCCAAGCTAACTGAGATCATCTTAATATGAGGAATCCAGACTTTTCAAAATTTGGTATTCAGATTTAGGAAAATGTACATGCAAAATGAGTGTCACCTCCTCCTGAGTGGAAAAAAATGTGGAAGCACAGAATCAAGAACCACTCAACCAAGAATCAATCAATCACAGGATCAAGTTGAAGTTGGCAGGACATTTGAGGTCACATAATCTGCCCCCTGTCCATTGCTGGGATCCCTTCTCCAGCACGTCTGACTTATCTCCCTGATCTTCCACCAGTGCTGCCCAAGGCTGAATGGGACGTGAAGTTAGCCAAGCCCAGACGGTAGCTGCACACAGGACCCTGTCCTCGCTGCTCCCTCTGAGGAAATGAGCTAAACCCAGGCTGGACCAGACCCTCCCATGACTAACCATGACCAAGACTGTTTAAATTCTCTGTTTCAGCATCATTAACTGTTAAAGATCATCAATCCTCTCTGCCCCTCTGGCTCTCACAGGAACAGAGTTAGATGAATGAAATCCCTGTCAGTCTTTCAAGAAATACATCACAAAAAGTAGGCCATATTTTTTCTTTTAATATTTAAGGGGACAGGATGGAGGGCCAGCCTTTATGCCCGATAGAAATGAGGCTGCTGTGGGGCCAGGTGTGGGATCTAAAGTCCAGGTCTCTAAGAATTCTTAAACCCATAATGAATCAGGCTGGGAAATCCCAGCCATGGCCAGAGCCCACTGACGCTGAACCATGCTTGTCGTTCCTTTACATAGAATTAACTTGGAGAAGAATCTTTGAGAAGCAAAGTCGCAGCCACCATTGTCATCAGCTAGTCCCAGGTCTGGGACCTCCCCAGTAGACGGTGGAAGGAGTGGGAAGAAGAATGTAATCTATATGTATTCATATACAAGGAGATGTGGCTGCTCCTGGAGGGGACAGGGAGCAAAACAAAGACTGGGGAGTATATTAGCAGGGCTCGAATGTCAGTTCTGATCCGTCGTGAGTGAAGGAAGTGATGGAAGGGGAGGAGACAGTGAGCTGAAATTCCTGGTGGTTGGGCCCAGCCCTCTGAACTTAGGGTACCTGATAAATATTTTGAGAAAACAGAGTTGGCTTATACTCACCCCCAAAGCCTGGGTTATCTGAAGTTTATTAACTAAGTGTCCTAAGTACTTTCTCCCCCAGAAAAGAGTGAATCACTGGATTACAATGTATAAAATCAGATACTCACAGGGCGCTGCAGCCAGGAGGCTATCCAGTCCACTCCTCCACCTCGAGGCAGACACCCACCTGGCCTCTCCTGCTCTTTGAGATCTCCCTGAAGGTGATTCATCAAATCCCCTGGCTTGCCCAGACCAGCAAGTCACCACCATAACCCAAGGAAGGTCTTCGAGGACCTAGCCTTAATGCCTTCTGCTCCATCTAGTGGGAGTCTGCCTCCTCTTCGTGTGATCAGAGAAGACAGGGTTGGCAGGACCCTCACCTGCTCGGCCACCATCACCATGATGCCCATACCAGCCTGGGTCTGAAAGCCCCTTCTAACAGAAAAAAAAGTTGTACTGACCTTCATACATGTCAAAACATACTTCGAATATCCTTTAAGAACATACATTTTTACTATGAATTCAACAATACTTTTAAATAAAATTGCATTTTATAATCACATGCATTTGGTAATGACAATACATGTACGTATGCATTCAATCTACATCCACTTGTACATGTGGGTTCTCAGCACGCTTGCAGTAACACAATGACAACCCTAACTGCGGCCTGTCATATTTGAGCCTCAGGTCTCAAATTCCTGCCATCTGGCCTCTTCCCTTGCTG
Source organism: Galeopterus variegatus (assembly GCF_000696425.1). Classification (NCBI taxonomy): domain Eukaryota; kingdom Metazoa; phylum Chordata; class Mammalia; order Dermoptera; family Cynocephalidae; genus Galeopterus; species Galeopterus variegatus. The sequence continues at coordinate 57,961 of NW_007727222.1, forward strand.
GACAGCACTGTCCTTTAGAGAGGGCTCCTGTCGCCAGCTGAGGTTCCCTGATGGATCATGACCCTCTGAGTCCCCATCTGTCTTCCTTGCCTTTGTGTCCATCAGCCCTGGCAGACTCTCAAAGGATGTGCACTGAATTGAAATGAATTTGCTCTTGTCTGGCCTTCCAGAGTAATACACACAAACTTCCCTGGCTTCTATATGACAGGGTTGTATTAGTATTTACAATATTAGAAAATACTATTGAATTCCCAGACATTGTTTTCCAAGTTAGATATACCCAGCTGTTTCTCCCAGTCCTCAGTACATATGGTTTCCAGGACTCTTCTCGAACCCACTCCAATTTGTTAATATACCTCTTAAAATTACACTGCCTAGCTAAGATAAAATACTCAAAGGTGATTTAATGTGTGCCAAAACGAGTAGGAATCCCCTACTCTCTGTGGTGGGGACACGGCTTCTTTCAACACAGGTTAAGATTCTGTCTCCTTCTTTAATAGTTGGCTCATATCAATCTTGCCTGGGGTGATGGTAAGACATGGGCTTTGAAGTCAGGCAGGCCTGGGTTTGAATCCTGTATGATCGTGGGCAAGTTACTTAACTTCTCCAAGCCTAAGCTTCCCCATCTGTAAAATGGAGCTAATAGGTTAATCTTCCATAGCTCTTGTGAGAATTGAATTAAATAACGTTTGGTAAATCCAAGAAAAGTGCCTAGACATAGTTAGCACTCAGAAAACATTAGCTCTTATTTTGTATCTGTCTTTTGTGACACTTTGAAATGTGCTTCTTCTGTCCTAACTTCAGAAAAGGGCCTCTTCTATTGCTCTGGGAAAACTTCAGGTAAATGCAATGAATTAATTGCTCCTGTGACAACCCAAACACCCCATTTTCTTCATATTTGTTACTTAAGGTCCTTCTTCTTCCACAGATGCAAAGCATCGGACCCGATCTGCTTGCCCTGCCTCTCTCCTTCTATGCAATAAATACTTATTGAGCATCGCTTACCAAACACTGTTCTAGGCCTCAGGAATGCAGTAGTGGACAAAACAGATGAAGCCTCTGCTCTTGTAGCTCACATGCCCATAGGGGACAGACAATAAAAAAATAGCCACGTGATGTGCCAGGCAGAGAGATGCCATGAAAGAAGTGCAGCAAGAAAAGGGAGGCAGCATGACAAAGGGGTTTTCTTTCATAGAGAGTGGTCTAAGTGGGTCCAAGCAGATATCTGAGTACAGCAGGGGAGCGAGGCATGCAGACACAGTCAGATGAAGGGTGTTCCAGGCAGAGGGAACCACAAGTGCAAAGGCCCTGAGGCAGGCGTGTGGGAGTGTCTGAGGAACAGCAAGGGCCAGTGTGGCTGAAGCACAGGGAGGGAGGCAGGGAGGGCTCAGAGACGAGGTCTCTGGCTGGGAGACAGATCACACGGGGCCTCATAGACGCTGAATAGGCCAGCTTCTACTCTGAGAGGGGAAACCATTGAATGGCTTAAGCAAAGACAAGACATAAGCTGACTTCCAAAAGGATCCATCTGGCTGTTGTGTGGAAAATAGGCTACGTGGGTCAAGGGAGAACATGGTGAGACCCACTCCGCCTTCCTTAGGCAGCTTCCAGAAAGAAAACTTGCTTCCTAGTTTTAAACTTCCATCTCCTGCTGTAAGAAGAAACTGAAGGAACGGCATCCACAAAGCACTTACAAAGAAGATAAATATGACCATAAAACTGAAAAAGAGGGATTTGTCCCAAATAGGCCTTTATTTAGGTAAGATTCCTCTGTATGGTGAGAGCTGTCCGCTTATATCTGTGCTGAATCGTGTCTGTCTGGCTGCCTCCTCAAACCAGAGGCTTGTAAAGAGCAGAAATTACATTCTCGCTGGGAGAATCCCCAAAAGATCTCAGGAAGTTATTAAATAGGTTGCTTGAAACAAGAAAGAAGTGGAGAGGTGGAAAATTTATAAAGTGATCATTTAGCCTGAGGAAGAGGAAGTAAAGAGGAAGTTTAAGTTTCTGTTTCTACACAATGATTTGAAGAGCATGGATCTCTCTCCACCAAAGAATTTAAGGGAATCCAGTTGGACATAAAGCAGAGGGTGTGATCATGATAGGAAATAGGGTGACCATGGAACACTATAAGTAATCTAAGGAGATTTGGAAAAAGCAACTCATAGCCCCTAGCATATGGAAGGAACTCAACGAATATGGAGGGAATGAACATTGTGGGAGATAAGAGGTGATTCTGCCAGGAGACAAAGAAAGGACAGCAAACCTTAGTCCCTAGAAACATATCCTCACAGTAGACAGAGTGGAAAAGGAGGTGGGGCATTTGCAGTGCTTAGCGTTAGGGCTGGGTGGAAGGGGAGTGAGGTGCAGGTGTGGCCGTTCCCAGACACGAGTCCAAAGCACATCATGGGCCTCAAGGCCACAGCCTGAAAGCAGGTGGCCCAAGGATCCTTCCCCATTTCTTTCAGAGCATGTTCTCCCAGACACACCTTGTGCTGAACTTGCCTAGTCTTAGAACACGAAGCCCAAGCCCCAAACAAGCTGGACAAGGAGCCAAACCATGGTCCTCCACAGCCTGGCCTCAACCTACCTCTGTGGCTTCCTCTCCCACCGCTTCCTGTCCTTCATCTTGAGTGATGCTAAGCTGCTTTGGGTTCATACACATACTGCACTGGGCCACACTTCCCTGCCATTATTCTGGTATTCTTGCTGCCCAGTGCACTCTCTTCCCCTGTGCCCCTCACCGCAGCTCCAGCCCCACACTCCTCCCACCTGGCTGGCTTCTCAGGCTTCAACATTTATCTCAGATGTCACCTCCTCTAGGGAGCCTTCCTTGAGTCCCCAACAGAAGTAAATTCTTCTCCCCTTTGCTTCCAGATCCTCAGTGTTTACACCTCCCATTACTCTTACCACTCTCCTGAAAATATGGAAACTGTATTTAACATGTCTGCCTCCCCAGCACTTCCTGTACTCAGGCACCATATTCACACTAAACTATGCCCTCCTCCAGGGCAAGGGCCATGCCGCAATTGCTTTCTATCCCACAGCCTCACACAGAGCCTGACACAAAGTGGGTGCTCAACAATGCTTGCAGAGCTGGAGCAACTGCCCCCACTGAGCTCTTAGGTGGTGGATTCACAGGAGGAGGAGCTCCCAGTCTGATGGGGGAAGTGCTGCAGCCCCACAGGACACTGTGCAGAGAAGGAAGTGTCATCGGAATGCAGCCCAAGAGAGGTGTAAGGGAGACAGAGCATCAGGTGATCCATCAGGGCACAGCCACTCCTAGGAGACTTCCTGGAAGACAGAACTTCCTCCTAGAGGAGATTAGAGTCCTGCTGTCTCTCGAGTGAGCTCTTGCTCAACAGCTAACATCCAGGTCCTCCTTGTCCTTCAAGACCCCACTTAAATACCATCTCCTACATGAAGCCTCCTACAATAACTAACCCCCTCAGCCAAGACTAGAAGCAATTTCACCCTCCTCTGGACTGCCATAGCCTTTGTTTGTAACCCCGAGTGGCACTCATCTGCCTATCTGGTTACCAAATTATTTACATGCACGTTTTTATTTGGACATTATCATCTATATTGAAAGCTCCTGGAAAGCAGAGTCTAATTCTTGTTTATATTTGGGTCCCCATTGCCTAGCACAGACTAGGTATGCAACAAACATTTGTTTGTTTATCCAATCTACATTTGTTAAACAGCTACTATATGGCAAGCATAGTGGTTCTGGAATATCAAGATGAGTAAAACCATGGTTTCCGCCCTCAAAGAATTCAATAGACTAGTGGTTTGTTGAGTAAGTGAATAAATGGGTGAGTGGATGAATGAATGGGTAGATGGGTGTATGGATAGATGGATGGAGGGTGGATGGATGCGTGGATAGACGAACAGGCGGGTGGGTGGATGAATGGGTAAGTGGGTGGGTGGGTGGATGGATGGATGGGTGGGTGGGTGAATAACAAATGGTAATCAAAAACCCTTTTCCAAAAAACCTCTTCCTAGCTTATCTAGCTTCTCATCAACCTTCTCCCTTGAATTTTTGAGGATGAAATCCACAACACTTGAAGTAAAGAAAACTGCAGATGCAGAGCAATCTCACCTTGACCCAAAGTCAACCAGGAAACCAGATACAGCAATAAGCCTGAGTCCTGGGGCTCTACCACCAATGAAATCATTCATGGCCATGGTTCTATGCTCCCAGCCTTCTCTTCATAGGATAAAAAGATGACTGCCCTTTCCCTTTTCCCTGGTTTGGCCCACTATTACCATGCCCTGAAGTGTCACAAAGTGGGACACTGTTCCCTCAATGACTTCCCTAAGTCACTGTCTCACTAAACTCTGAACATCCACCAAGACATGGTAGTAGTCATGCCTTATCCTGAGGTCCTACAATCTTAGAACCCAAAGCCTGGGTCACAACAGTGAGCTAAACCAAAATCCCAGTGGGATAGTACTAAATAAGCCCCCCTTTGCTATATCCTTCTGGTTTTACTAGCAACACAGCAGGGAGATTTCAGAAGTGTTGGCATGAGTTTTCTGAAACTGAGAGGGCTGGACCCAGAGCACAGGGTCTTGGTGATGGGGGAGGGGCCTATGTAAATGTAGTAGCCGCTTAGGAGCCAGGAGATGCCTGAGCCAAACTGATGGTGGGGCTGCAGCCAGGGAAGTGGGGCAGCCAGGGAAGATGAACCAAATAAATCGATTTAAAGCTTTGCCAACCCACAGCTGGGCCCATCAGACGTGAGAAGCGATTTCAGTACACCTAGAGGTGAAGCATTTAGAAGAAAAGGGAGAGCACTGGCCCTCGAATGGGGCAGGTAATACAGCGTGTGCCTCCTAGTTCCCCTGAACTCAAAGAGCTGGACAGCATCCAATTCAAAGGATCTGAAAGAAGGGAGCTGCCTATGATCTCAGCAGTGCATTTCCCCCCCCCCCCCCCCAAAACCCCCTTAACAAGCCACCCACCTTCAAACTGGGGATCATGGCCAGGATCCCCCCCCAAAACTGTTCTGGAA
>NW_007727222.1:63900-70954 GCF_000696425.1 Galeopterus variegatus
AGGGTGATACCCCCCCCCCCCCCCCAAATAATCCCCTTGACTAGCTAGCCAGCTTCAACCTGTGGATCATGGCCAGGATCCACTCCCTAGACTGTTCTGGAAACACAGGCCAACATGAGTGTTTTTGTTCTTTTATGTAAAACAGGAGTCTTCTTATATAAATAAAAAATGCAAGCACTCTCACATAGCCACTTGCCTACAAGTACAACCATGTTTATTCCAAGACACTGGTACACGTATATCATCTGCGGCCTGACTTTGCTGTGTAAATTGGTAAGTACAACTGAAGACGCCCTGAGAGAACCAGCAGTGCCACTCAGGCTGGCTGCTCCCACACTTCCCTTGCTCAAGGGGCATGAGAAATGCTTTCACTTGCCCCTTGCTTCTCAGTGTGCCCATCACAACTGCAACCTCCTAGTGGGTGAACTTGAAAAGCTCCACCCCTCCTTCCAACCCTCAACTCCTCCTCCTCACGCCAGAAACTCAAAAATAGCCAAGTCAGCATTTTTCCAGGGGAGGGGTGCAGTGGGGGGAAGAAGTCAAAGCTGCCTAACTTGGCTGCAAAGACTTCCTGTTCTGACACACTGGGCAGTGAGCCCAGAGACAATGGGGAGATTAGGGCCGGGCTTATGAGGGAAAGAACCATCTGGCCCAGGAAGCAGCTGCTCCTGGCAAATGGCCCCCGCCCAGGGAGCACAAGCCCCTGAGATTTGCCCTTTGCTGCTCTGCCCTATTTTTCCAGAGGCAGGGCAGCCCCATAGCAGGACTGGCCCTGGGCAAACCATGTGCACTTCTATCTGCACACAGCAAGGCCCCCCAGGCACTGTGATGGAGGGATTGGAGTCTGAATGAACTCCCTGTCAAGGGTAGGAGACACCAATTGGGTGGCCAAGGGAAAGATTTGTATCTGCAGTGGAGGGGAGTTAGGTCAGACCACAGTTGGGGAGCTGTGCAATCTTTCTCCAAAAAAGGGGGGATGGTGCTGCTCTGGGAGTTCAGAATTGGTCTGGTATAGAAACAGTGCGTCCCCTCAAAGGCTGTGCCCAGACCCCCACCTCTGACTGTCCTCTCCCCTTTCTGCAATGTACCAACCAGAATCTCCAGGGCTGGCCCCAGTCAGACAGCTTCCCCTTCTACTGCTCCAGAAGACCTGCCTCACCTCTGCTTTCTCCCACCATTCAGGGACAGCAACACAGGCATAACCCCAGGCCACCCCAGCGGGTGGGGAGTGAGCAAAGCATGAGAGCTCTGGGAGAACACGTGCTCACCTCCATCCAACAATCATGACCTTGTTAACTGTTGGGACAGTTTCTTGAAAGCCTTGCTGGTCCAGTGGGATTTAGCCCCATGCATGGAGTTTTGTGAAAATAGGGAAGGCTTGCTAGACACTGAGTATAAACACTCTCATAAGCTCCATAACCCTTATTCTATATTCAACAGAGACCCCTGGACTGCCTCTCCTCATACCTGCCATACACCCCACACCCCAAGACGTAGACTCCTTCCCCCAGCTTCACTCCCGGATTGCCCTACAATGGATGGCCTTTGTACAATAATTGGCTGTCTCTTGCATCTGTACACCTGCCCTGTAGGCAGCCTTCAGCCTCTATACACTGTACTTCTCCCTCAACAATCAGGGCAACTTAGAAGTAGAGACCTGGGAAATCAGTGCATGACCTTGATCGATATAGACAGATCCTTTAGACCCCCACTGTCCACTTTCGCCTAAATTATTTGGATATATGAGATTCTAGAGGCTTCTCCTCAGGAACACAGACAATTGCTCAGAATGAATGACAAAAGCATTTTATTGAAGATTCACCCAAAGATGTACAGAAGAATGAGAAAAGTTGAATGGAATACTGAGTGGTTCTTGTCCTGACTTGCAGGGCTAGTTGCTGCCAGGTGATGGAGAATGAGTTTGGTTCTGATGTGATGGATATCCAGGATCTGGTGGGAGATGGCACTGGACTAGGAGGGGACATATGCGACCCTGATAATTCTGAAGATGAAGTTCCTGGTCATTTTCTCCTCTGTCCATGGGAAGTGAAAGTTCAGCTGACACCCCTCCCGTTCCAGGTGGGTCACCTGGCTCAAATCGTGAAGAAGCTACCAAACTCCAAGAGGGCAGAGTTCACACCCCAGCAGAGAAGATCATCCTGGAGCAGAGAGAACCCAGGGGGGAGTGGAGGTGACACTGGTGAGATGAGCCCCAGAGAGGCGGGGTGGAGGCGAGGTGAAGGAAGCGCAGAGACACCAGGGCTGGGCCTGGCTGGGTTCAGGGGACCGCAGGGACCTCGTCTCCTCTATCGGTAGGCTTTCTTGGTCAAGGTGGTAGAGATGAGCTTGCTGCTGGAAGTGCCACAGACACCGCCACCAAACCCAAAGCCACTTCCAGAGCCTGAGCCCCCACTACCCAGGCCAAACCCAGAGTAGCTTCCTAATCCTCCGCCAATGCCTCCAACGCTGGCACCACCGCCGACCACAGCTGCAGGAGAGAGGCAAAGGACACAGTTATTCCAACAGTGCCAGCAGCCAGGAGCCTCAGCCCAGACCACGGTGAACGAGCGGCCATGGCAGGGGCAGAAGATACTTACAGATGCTCACGGCACTCTGGCATTCTCCAGACATTCTGTGGGGGAGAGAAAGCGGTGAGTCACAGTGAGCCTGGAGCTACGTTTCGTTCAATAAGCAGGTCTCAAGTACCTACTTCACCCTTGAGCAGCCAGATTTTAAGGGTCCATCGTGAACCTGTTGTCTCTACTGCCCAGGTTCATAACGCACCAGCACAGCACTGAAGCAAGCAGCCAGCAGAGGCGCAAATTTGTGGCCCAGGACCACTCCAGCCCTCTCGTCCCACCTGCCTTCCCAACTCACCTGCACTCCTCGCCCTCCAGCAGCTTGCGGTAGGTGGCGATCTCCACGTCCAGGGCCAGCTTCACGCTCATGAGGTCCTGGTACTCACGCAGTATCCGGGCCAGCTCCTCCTTGGCCTTCTGCAGGGCAGCCTCCAGCTCTGTGCGCTTGCTGTAGGCATCTTTGAGGGCCAGCTCCCCGCGCTGCTCTGCATCAGCCACAGATGCCTGCAGAGTCTGGCACTGTAGACAAAGGCATCAGACAGGCTGTCATCAGTGTGCTGCTCTCAGGGCCTCTATACCTGTCCCCTCTCTTGGGCAGCTTTCCTTGGGTTAAGATGTCAGGATACTGTCCATCCTTCTCCCCACCTTCCCTGATTCTTACACATTTCACTCACTCCAGCCAGAGTCTACCAATGCCCTCAGCAGACTGGTTAGATACAGATGAGCAAAAACCAATGAAGAAGAGCCAAGAAACCTATGTGCAGTGCTGGGGTGTCATGTCGTGTTGACTAGGATATTGCTGAAAAGATTTGGGTATGGCTTGTGTAAAGAGCTACGAAGGCCCTGCAGACAAGCTCAGAGTCTTCAGGCCCTGTGCTTTATCTGCTTGTCTGCTATGGAGATGTCTGCCTTAGGCCCTGGTCCTGCACTTCAGCTGGACAGGGGTTATACCCACCTGCTTCTTGATGTTCTCGATCTCAGCCCGCAACCTCTGGATCATCCTGTTGAGCTCCGCAATCTCACTCTTGGTGTTCTTCAGGTTGTCACCATGTTGGTCAACTGAGGTCTGGAGCTGCTGGACCTAATACCCAAGGAGATGCAGGGAACCAGGGGTCAGGGGTATTAGGGTAAGGTCCATTCTCAAGCACACTCTGTGAGAATAGCCACAGGTAGCAGGGATAACACAAAATGTCGAGTAATCCCAAATCAGACCGGGATCAATGATGCCTGGGAGAATCTGTTCACCTCCGACTTCTCCTGGGCTCAAGTTGATGATTGCTTGTTCACAGACATCAAAGTAGAGCCCCAAAGCCACCCCCCATCTCCTGAGAGATCCCCACCACCCACCTTGGTCTGGTACAGGGCCTCGGCCTCAGCCTTGCTTCTCTGGGCGATCTCCTCATACTGGGCACGGACCTCAGCAATGATGCTGTCCAGGTCCAGGCAGCGGTTGTTGTCCATGGAGAGGACCACAGATGTGTCACTGACGTGGGTCTGCATCTGGGCCAGCTCCTGCAGGGCAAATGTCTCACATCAGCTCCCCAGGAGAGTCTCTGTGGACCTCTGACACCAAAGATCTGCTGTTGTTACGGAAAAGGCCATGGTATGTGCTCAGAGGGAAGCAGGGCTGGCATTCCCAATGTGGGGGGCGGTAAAATTTCTAAGTAAAAATTGAGTGGTTGTTGACATCTCAGGACAGAAAAACAAGGCCTCTCACCTTTACTGTTCCCTGAAAACCATAAGCCACTCTACTTCTAATGCAGAGGATACTCAGTATGTTGGATGGGAGAGAATGGAGTGCATCCATTTCACCAGAGAAATGCTAGACAGCAGTGAGTTCTATCCCATGCAAGCTGTAGGTCTAATCATCTCTCCTAATTCAACACCGGGTTTTGAGAGCCTCCTAGTCAAATCTCTCACTTCAGCCCTTCCTATGCAGGGCCTTGCTGACAACCCACTGCCCTGAAGTAAGGGAATGAGCATCCTTTCACAGAACTGTGAATTCCAACCAGTGGCATCACAGATGGCGGATTCTTTCTCTGAATGGAGGGAGAGGGTGGAAGTCCTCACCGCCTCGTGGAGGACCCTCAGGAAGTTGATCTCATCATTCAGTCCATCCACCTTGGCCTCTAGGTCCACCTTGGTCATGTAGGCTGCATCCACATCCTGCAGAGGAGGAGAGGGGAGGAGATAAGAGACAGGAATGACAATGGGGAGCTGTGGATGTTAAGTGACACCTAAAGGTGTTCTTAGTAGCACTTAGGAAAGACTACACAGCACCAGGTGAGCCAGTTGTGGACCAATCATTCAATATATTCTGCCTCTAAGGCCACCTGAAGACATGGACATTAATTACCCAGATAGGCTTTCCTCCCAACCTTAATTCCTTGGAACCCGGCTCAGTTACCCATTTCCTTTGCCTGCATAGATCTGGATAGGACCAAGTAAGGTGTAGATGAGGCACAGATGGGCCAAACCCACAACTCAAGCCAAAGACCACCCCCAAAGCGAAGGGGGACCCTGAGAGCACTTCCTGCCACCCTGCATTTCTCACCTTCTTGAGGACCACGAAGTCATTCTCAGCGGCTGTGCGCTTGTTGATCTCATCTTCATACCTAGGGGCAGGGATGAGAAGAAAAAGAAAAAAGCCTGCGGTGAGCTAGTGTTTCTCAGATACCTGCTGCTTGTTTTCAAATGTCTAACTATTTGAAAATGTCCAGGTAATTAGCTACATTTCCCATGTTCATACTGATATTCATTCAATTTACATTTATTGAGTATTACCATGTATGAGGTACCGGTCTAGACCCTGGTTTATTCGGGGACATGAAAACCAAACTTTAAAAAGACAGTTTTCAAGAGATAAGATGTGAGGAGAAGAACCAGCAATGCCCTAGTTGATTTTATTTCCATGGAAAGGCTGTCCTTCCGGCCATTTTGGCAGATTGAATTCTCCGGAAGGTTGCCAGCACTCCAGTCCCCTTTGTCTGGTGTGTGAGTGAATCGAGAGAGTGCGTTGGCACTTATTTTCTCAGTCCCATCCCATAGTGAGCATAATAAGAAATCCTGTGTATTGGGTGTTCACTGTACATGCTTTCTCTATCTCATTTGATTTCACTTAATTCTCACAACCCATAAGGTAGAAATATTATCCCTATTTTAAAGATGAAGAAAACTGAAGCTCATAGAGAGTAAGCAACTAACCCATGGTCACACAGCTAGTAAGTGAGGAATCAGTATTCAAACCAGCTCCAGCTATCTCTACAACTCCGTATTCTGACCATGCTGTACTGCTTTTCATCTGTTCAGTTTCTGATCTTGTTTGTATACAGCAAACCCAGCTCCCCGAATCTATCACCAATTTTCTGTTTGAGGCAACTCGTGGTTACTAAACTTCAGCCTGTGAAAACGTGACTATGTGGATGCAGAGAAGCAACCTAGAGGACCTCCCTGGCCCCCGTGGGATCTCTTCGGATCCTGAATCCTAAACCACTGGAGAGGAGCCCAAGGAGCCTGGGTCATGGCCAGGTAGGTGTGTTGAATGGCATCCCTTCCTTCCTCCCCACATACTTGGTCTTGAAATCCTCCACGCTGTCCTGCATGGCCTTCAACTCAGACTGCAGGCGCCCTTTGTCATTGCCCAACATGTCCAGCTGCTTTCTCAGGGCACTGAGGTAGGTCTCAAAGAAGGGATCAAGGTTTTTGGTGGACGTGGTGGTCGTCTGCTGCTGGAGGAGGTTCCATTTGGTCTCCAGGACCTTATTCTGTTGCTCTAAGAACCGCACCTGTGTTGAAAAAGGCACCGGCCAGCTGATGAAGGCCTAAAGCTTTAGCAGGAAGTGTTGGCTAAGTCCAGTACCAACCCAGTCAATCCAAAGCAACCAGGCAGCCCAAAAATCACTCCAATAGGGTCACCACGCTACAACTCCAGGGCACCATTTCCTAAGATCAACACAGTGGCCCCCCTCTGGAGCCCATAGCAGCAAATGGGCACGTGGGTTGTGGAGAAGAGAATACAGCCAGAGCAGCAGGATCCGACAGCACAGCAAGAACAACTTCCTAACCATGGGGATCCAAAGGCTCTGAGTTGAGTTACTAGAGAAGATCATTAAACTTCTATGAAAAAATAAAATAAAACTTCGGAGCTACCACAGTCTGGAGGCTCTTTCATTCAAAGAGATCCTGACCCAAGGCAAAGGAAAGATAAACTCACTAATGACTTAAAAAACAAGCTTGTTTATCAATGGTCATGGCATGTCCCTGTAAACCTATGGACAAGTGAGTATTTAAGACCAAGGCCCTACACATATTCTGAGTCTCAGCTAGACTCCATTCTGCAAGGGACTTGCCTAAACTTTCCCTCCCTCTGTGAAAAGATTTAGCCAGATAAACTAAGGTGCAGCTTAGTGTGACATTTCCACTTTATGCACTTCAGAACTGAAAGGAAAACAAGTAAGAGAGATCAATCATGTTTT
>NW_007727222.1:71630-73997 GCF_000696425.1 Galeopterus variegatus
CTCTTTCATTCAAAGAGATCCTGACCCAAGGCAAAGGAAAGATAAACTCACTAATGACTTAAAAAACAAGCTTGTTTATCAATGGTCATGGCATGTCCCTGTAAACCTATGCACAAGTGAGTATTTAAGACCAAGGCCCTACACATATTCTGAGTCTCAGCTAGACTCCATTCTGCAAGGGACTTGCCTAAACTTTCCCTCCCTCTGTGAAAAGATTTAGCCAAATAAACTACGGTGCAGCTTAGCGTGACATTTCCACTTTATGCACTTCAGAACTGAAAGGAAAACAAGTAAGAGAGATCAATCATGTTTTGAGCCCAAAAGGTGAGATGAGGTGAGATGACACAAGGAAACAGTGGAGAACCTTTAGCCTTGCTGTCGTGACTGTATGTCCTAGAGTCACAGCAAAGCCTCTTTAAGCTACTATGGGTTTACTCAAACTAGCAAGAAGAGCAAGGGTGCCCACTCAGTCTACTCCAAGATTGATCATTCTTGGCCACACATCGAGAGGCCTGAGACCCTGGGGCATGGTGCACCAGGACTGCTGGACCCAGGTGCCACACTCACCCATCCAGGCATCGATCCTGGGGTGACTCAGCTCTCTGGGGCTGCTCTGNCAACGTTGTGCCCCACATGTATGTATACTAAACCATCTTTAAAATTAATTAATTTAAAAAACAAATTATTAATGGAATTAACTTTGTTGTTTCCCAAACCAGAACCTGCGAAAAAGCAGGAAATAATGAACCCACTTATACCTGGGGTGACCAGAACCATACAAGCCAAATGCTTTGCCCAGGACCACACAGTATGTCCAGGGGACTCTAGACATTTAAGTGTTTAAGCATCCTGTCTTCCCACCAGCATGGGACAAAAGAGAAAGACTCAATTGGAGAACTGAGGCCCTGAGAAGTTTGGTGGTTTTCCCAATGCCTGTGACAGGCTCGGGTCCATGATCCCAGGACTCAGGAACCCTCGCTTCTAACTCCCTTCTCTGGCAGAGGGCATGGCTCACCTTGTCAATGAAGGAGGCAAATTTGTTGTTGAGGGTCTTGATCTGTTCACGTTCCTCGGTCCGGACTTTCTGGATCTCCGGGTCGATCTCCACACTGAGTGGCGTCAGCAGGCTTTGGTTGATGGTGACTTCCTGGATCCCACCAGCAGGGCAGACAGGAAAGCCAGCACCACCCCGCCCACTGAAGGAGCCCCCAAATCCACCGCCAAAGCTGCCAGCGCCATAACCAGCACCAAAGCTGCCGGCGCCAAAGCCTCCAGCACCCCCAAAGCCAACGCCTTGGCGGGACCCAGCCACACTGATGGAGATGCTCTTGTTCCCCCCAAGGTTGTAGAGGCTCCTGCTGCCAAAGCCTCCGGAGGAGCAGCGTCCTGCACCCCCAGACACGGAGGCCGAGCTGAAGGCAGCTCTCTTGCCGCCACCTACGATGGCCGAGCCACAGCTAAAGCCCCGGGACCCGCCTCGTACACACTGCTGTCTGGCAATCATGGCTGGAGAGAAGACAGTGAGCTCAGAGGTATCAGAGAGAAGCGAGAGGGGACAGGCCCATGAATGCTAGAGCCCTCAGCCTGGGTCTCTTATATGTGCTGGAGCAGCAGGGCTTGGTTGCAGGGGCATAAAGGGAAAAATCTGAAACATCTCTGGGCTTGGCCTTTGGCACAGGCCCATCCTTCTCACACCTGCTGAGCATGTCACTAAACACACCTACAGAAGTCATTCGGAGGGCACAGGTTACTGGCTCCCATCTCACTCCCCTCCAGGAAAACCTGAACTGGTGCCCCAGGGCCTCTTGGATCAGAGGCCCCTGCCTGGGCCCGGTCCTCCAGGCCCCCCGCCCACTGCACTTCCATCTCACCGGCCTCACGGCGGCTCCCTGCTCCAGACAAGACATCCCTTTGCCCGTTCTCTCACTCCACAGAATTTTGAACCAGAAGGGCTGGGTTCAAGTGCATAGTCTGCCACCTCCCAGCTCTGCAAACCTTAAGCAAGTCACCCTGTGAGCCTCAGTTGCTTCTCCTGTAAATTGGAAATAGCACAATTATTTACTTTCACCACTTCTCAGGATAGAGTGAGATCATGATTAATAGAGAGCTTTGTAGACTGTCAGAGCTGCACATATATTTGTTACTATCACTTATCCCTCCATGTGTAGTTGGCCCCACGTTTACATACAAAAGGGAAATCTTCCATATTCCTGTCTTACAGCCTTCTAAACCTACATCCAGACTCACCTCAACTTAACCAATGGCTATTGAGAAACTGCCAGTCGTGGAGCTAGACAGAGGTGGGGGAGTGGGGGCAAAAATCCTTCCCTAATAAAACCCTGCCTCTGTGCCTCATCCCTCAGGACT
>NW_007727222.1:75595-76964 GCF_000696425.1 Galeopterus variegatus
GCCTCTCATCCATGCCATTCTGCCTGGTATAAAGTCAGTGTGTCTGATTTGTAACAGCCACATGAACAAACCTGACTGAACCGACTATCAGGTCAAAGGGGATCCGAGGGCACAGGCACCTCAGGGTCTGACGATTTCCATCCTGGCCCCTAGGAAGGAAGGCAGGAGCTACTCCAGGTCTCTGGGGGCACAGCTGCAGGAGCAGAGAACACCTGTGAGCCACCCCATTGGGGAGACGAGGTCTGCTTGTCTGGTTTCCAGCCTGCTGAGGCAGTGGGAGGGTCGCTCAGGCTGGAGGGCCAGGGGCTCAGAACCCTGGCTGCTCACCTGGGTCTCTGTGCCTCCCACTCACTGCTCCATTCTCCAGCTGCCCCTGAAGGTTTGACGGGGACTCTCATGGACTAGGGTGGAGGGTGTGAATGAGCACAGCTGAAGCCCAAGGTGGTTCATGACGTGTGTCCATCGGGTCTTGTATTCTTTGGCTGTAACACTCCAGTGCTGGGGGGAAATGATGAGGATATGTTGAAGCTACAGTGCATCCAATCGTGCCTGGTGCCTAAAACAGAAAGCAAGCCAGGGGTGGAGGAGATTTTCAGGTAATAATATATAATGTGCAATCAATCTTATCTTGTGTCTGTGGGGCACCAAAACCATGGTGCAATGATCCTTGTGAAAGTAATTTGAGGCATCTGCCATCCCTGAGATGAAAGGTAAGATGAAGAAAAGGCCGCAGGGCTCTTTAGATAGAAGGGACACTCACAGAGAGCTTCATAAGACAGTGTCATGTGCTGAACACTAGGTACTTTTCCATTCCTCACAACAGCCCTGCAGAAAAGGTGTTGCTATGTCCAGTTTAGAGCTGCAGACATTGAGGCTCAGAGAGGTTATGTAACCTGCCTGAGATCACACAGCTAGGAAATGTGATCTTAGGTGGAGATGGAAAGCCAGTCCTATCTGTCTGACTTCAAAGCTTGTGACCTTAACCTCTACACTACAGTGTTTTATATGGGTGACTCTGCCGCACACAGAATCTGCAAGAAAAATATACATGGCAGTTTACACAAACCTGTAGCTTATGGCCTACAAGAACAGCAATGCTGCATGTTCTGCAGACATGGCTCAGTTCCTTTCTGTCCTGACTCATGTCATATGATTGGTTGCTTGGTTTACATGGTCCTGTCCTTACAATCCCCCAATAAGGTATGATATTGTCCCGAGGGGCCAATTCTGTGTCCTCCAATTAACTAAATCCAAATTAATTTAATCACAAATCCTATGATAAACCCAAACTAAACAAGAAGAAAGTTCTAGTTTAGAGCCCTATCCTGTGGCCTTATTGTTAAATCAGAATTGCCAGAAGTCTACAAAA
>NW_007727222.1:78369-103009 GCF_000696425.1 Galeopterus variegatus
GGGGATCAAAGATTCTGCAGAAAAGAACCATCAGCAGTTCAGGAACAGGCCAGTGAGGACAATGAGGGGAAGGCACTCCTTAGAACCAGGGTGGGGGTCTGTACCCAGGGGCTTCTCTTCCCCAGGGCCAGAGAGCAGCCCCTCCTGGTCTGCTATCCTGGGCATGTATAAGCAGGGGGTTCCCAACACGTCCTGGCAGCGAAACCATTCCTGCAAACAAAATCACATGCACAGCCCCATGAGTAAAACAATCAAAGGAGAGATGCTCTGACTGGTGCGGAGAAGGGGACCATGAGCCTCTTCACCTGCTTGCTGATCTCCTCTCAGGCCCTCTGAGAGCAGCTCCTGGAGTTCTCAGGCCTCAGAAATCCCAGGTCTGGGCCATACCCAGCCTTCAACAAGACTCTCTAGAGCAGCACATGGTTGTCAGCGGGCCCTCCTGGACCATGGTATGATCTCTGTTTCATTCCATGATAATTAAAGCTGCCTCCTTTGTTCAGTTTTTATGCCCCAAATACAATTTTAATAAGACTTTTTTTTAACTCTGCCATTAGCTTATTGCAGCTTTTAGACAAGTTCTTCCCTCTCTCAGCCTATTTTCTCACCTATAAAATGAAAAGTTTGGACTAGATTGCATCCAACGTCCCTTCTAGATCCAGCACATCCTACTTCTCTCTTTCTTTTTCTACATAAGCAGCATAACCCAGTGGTTAACAACTTGGACTCTGGAAGCAGACTGCTTGGATTCCACACCCAGCTTTGCTGCTTACCAGCTGTGTGACCTTAGGCAAATTGCTTAACCGCTCTGTGTCTTATTTTCCTCATCAGCAAAATGGAGATGGTGATAGTACNAATTGCTTAACCGCTCTGTGTCTTATTTTCCTCATCAGCAAAATGGAGATGGTGATAGTACCTATATCATACGTTGTTGTGAAGATCAAATCAGTTGAAGGCTCGACAGCAGTGCTGGCACACAATAGGCGCTTGGGAAACATTAGCTATTATTCCTAAAATGTTGTGTGTCTTTGCACTCTGTGAGTGTGACTTATATCATACGTTGTTGTGAAGATCAAATCAGTTGAAGGCTCGACAGCAGTGCTGGCACACAATAGGCACTTGGGAAACATTAGCTATTATTCCTAAAATGTTGTGTGTCTTTGCACTCTGTGAGTGTGACTGCCTCCCAAAGCTGGGGACCACCCAGGTTGGTGAGGTGGGGCTGATTTTGCTAAGTGCTAGTCCTTTGTGTTCCTAAGCCGTGCTTCCAGGTTTGGTTCAAAATCCCTCTGCTGGCATTCCCATAACCATGGTAGAAGTTTCGCAGGGCTTTTCTGGGATCCTCTGAGGAGGGCTGAGTGGCCAGGCTGAAAGAGTGTAGGCAACAGCCAGGAGCTTTAAGGTTGCCAAGGGAGGAATGGATAGCCTCAATTCAGGCAGATTGATTTGGTGGCAGGGTTTTGGGGTGTGGGAGTTACAGGGACGAGAGATCAGCCAGTTCAGGAATTGCTTGGATGTAGATTGAAGAGGGGGGTCCGGGCTTGTGATAGAGAACTGTGGAGTTGGAGAGGAAAGGAGGCGATCCTGAGAGACACAATTGAGGGAGGATCACTAAGATTTGGTGAATAATGGAAGCAGGAGTGGGACAGAAGCAGCTTCTGTAGAGAAAGGACAGAGGGCCTGACACACTGGCCTGCCACAGCTATACAACCACAGGCATGAGAGGTCCTTCTGCAAGCCTTAGTTGCCTGACATGTAAAATGGGGTATCACATGCCCCCTACTGAATTCTGGGGCTGCTGTGAAAGTCACAGGCAAAATAATGTATTTTTAAACCACAAAATCCAATTAAAGGTGGGTTTTTATTGATGATTGGATGTGGAGGCTGAAAAAAATCTTTGGACTCCAAGAGAATGAGCTGGGAATCCAGAAGTCATAGAGAAGGGAAGCAAAGGGAACCTAGTCTTGTGAGGGGCCCCATAAGCCAGGTGCTTTCCACCTGTTCTTATCACAGCCCTGCTTTTACAAAGGAGACTAGAACTCAGAGGGGTTAAGTAACTTGCCCAAGGTCACACAGCTAATTAAGTGGCAGAACTGAGATTCAAACCCAGATGTGCCTAGTTCTAAAGCCCGAGATCTCTCCACTGAACAAATCATGCTGCCTGCCCCACAGAGTTACTGGAGGGCGAAATAGGCACCAAGGGCCGGGCTGGTTAGTTGTCAGCCACTGAGTAGCTGGGTCCTGCCTTGAGCAATTTACGTGTTCCCCTGATCCTGGGTCTCCTCCCCTGAACCATACACAAGCCTAGAATGGTGATGGTGTTGAGCTAATGTACAACATGGCGATTGGAACACAGTGAGTGTGTGGCTGTTGCTGCCTCAGCCATCAGGGTATTCATCAATTGACACAATTTCAGTTCCCCAGGCAGGACAAACTGAAGCCACAGACAGCTAGCTGTAGTTGCTGTTTATTGAGACACATCACAGACACAGACAGGGGAGGGGGATGTGAGTACATCTAGGGAGGGGTGGGTCTGATGGGAGATTGGGGAGGTTGAAGGGTCTTTGGGGACCACTTCCGACTTTACTCTCCCCTCCTCCAGTCTGTCCTGAGCTCAGAGCAGACGAGCAGAGGAAATGAGAGAAGCCAAAATGGCCTGGGAAAGCCACCCTCCTCTCAATGGTCAGAAAGTCACCCCCAAGTCACCGAAACACATCACTCAAGGGGTGACTTTAACCTCCCCTCCCATCCCATCATAGAACCAAGGAGAAAGTCTGGGTAGATTTAAGCCCTTCCCAAAATGCAAATCATATGCAAATAGTCTTGTATGGAAATACACTGGGTCTGTGGTCCACTGGGCTGTTCCTGCTCCTAAGGTGAGTGGGGAGGGAAGCAAAGAGGGACGAGTGGGAAAGGGAGAGGACTGCAGGGGCCCACAGCTTGCAAGGCTCAGCAGCTAGTACCTCCGGCTGGATGTCTTGACCGTGGTGGTCTTCCGCAGGATGGAAGTGCCCCCAGAGATGGGCCCTCCCTTGACAGTGCCATAGCCCACACTTGTGCTGAATCCACCCTTGCTGGCCCCTCCACTCCCACCCAGGGAGATGCCACCCCCAAAGCCAGCCGTGCCGCCTCCGCACACAGTGGTAGAGTTGCCAGTCACAGCTGCAAGGCAAAGGGTCTGGATTAGGCAGGACAGCCATGCCAAGAGAGGGCTGGGGGGTACCCAGAAATCAGTGAGGGATCGGAAAAAAATCGGGCAGCAGAGCCATGGGAAATGGATAGAGAAGCCCAGAAGTGGAAGTTCATTCCCTGGGATTCTCTGAACAGTGTCCAGGGCCTCAAACAGAGGGGAGCAGCTTTAGGCCACCCAGAAATCAGTGAGGGATCGGAAAAAAATCGGGCAGCAGAGCCATGGGAAATGGATAGAGAAGCCCAGAAGTGGAAGCTCATTCCCTGGGATTCTCTGAACAGTGTCCAGGGCCTCAAACAGAGGGGAGCAGCTTTAGGCCAAGGACAGATTGAATGAACTGAGCAGAGTTCTGGGGCCAGGCCAGGGGTGGGGCAGGAACTGGGCAGCAAATACTCACAAATGCTGACGGCACTGGGACATTCTCCAGACATCCTGGGGGAAACAGAAAGGCCAAGAGAGAGGTCAATGGACCCAGGAACCCAAGGGAAGACCCTCTTGCCCCCATTCCCTATCTTGGCATTGGACCAACTCAGTGGATCAACTCTGGAGAGCCAGGGTCCTGATGACAAACCAGGAGACACGATAACTAGATGCATGTGGCCGTGCAGGGACCTGTGGCCTGTCCAGCAAGTCCTACAGCCAGTGCTGCAGAGGAGGCAGAGCTGCCAGCAGGCCATGTCCCACCCCATCCTCCTCCTCCCTCCCCCTTCCCCATGCAGGCCATGGACAGCACCCCCGCTCCAAAGGGAGCAAGCCCAAGACCAGACAGAGCTGTCCAATTCCTGCCCACCTTCTCTCTAGTTCATGCCTTCCCCAAGGACAGAGATGATGGGTTTTTTTCAGAACTTCCACTGATGGTGGAATCTGGTGTTGGCAGAGGAAGTTTCCTTCCCATTGGGCTTCCAGCCCCCATAAGGATTAAGGAGGGTTGTGTCAACCAAGGAGGTGAGCAGCAGCGGCAGTGAACACAGCGGGAAATTCTCCCCTGGGGATAAGTTAGGAGCCCAGCTCCCTGGTTCCTCCCCCACCCCCCAACCACTGGCACCAGAGCAGACTGCATGGCTCTCCCACAGGGCAGGGCTGGGAAGCCCTCTCAGTTGGGGTAGGGCCACCACCTGCTCTCCTCGCCCTCCAGCAGCTTGCGGTAGGTGGCGATCTCCACATCCAGGGCCAGCTTGACGTTCATAAGGGCCTGGTAGTCACGCAGCAGCCGAGCCAAGTCCTCCTTCGCCTTCTGCAGGGCCACATCCAGGTCTCCAAGTTTCTTCTGAGCATCCTTGAGCGCCAGTTCCCCACGCTGCTCCGCTTCTGCAATGGCCGTCTGCAGCTGCTGACACTGCCCAGGGAGTGCGAGGTGTTGGGAACACCCTCCAGGGTCATCCCATTTATCTCTCTTCCCTCAAGCCAGGCATCATCATCCCCACACCCCTGCCCCAACCAACTGGGAAATAAAGAAAGGAAAAATATCCATCTGAGAGAAGAGATGCTATTACACAAGCAAGATCATATAGCACCACTGGGAAAGTCCCACTGAAGTCTACCCTCAGTCCCTTCTGCTGCAGCTCAGCCCAATGCCTCAGAAGAGATAAAACAAATCATAGAACCTCACTATTAACCAAATGCTTCATTCTGATCTAAGGAAGAATCCATACTTTTTAGCCAGACCTGAGATGGAGTCAGCATCCGTGACCTGGACCTTGAACCCTCAGCCTCCTCCTGGAGATAGGCTGGATCAGTCTCCTTGGAGGAGGTCATCCCACCTGATCTATCACTTATATGCTGTGTGACCTTGGATAAGTCCCTTCCCCTCTTTGGATTCAGTTTCCTCCCTCATAAAAGGAGCATGTTGATCTTGATGGTCCAGCATCTGAGTGTGTCCCATCCATCAGGAGAAGAGCAGATCTTGCCCCTCAGGATGACAATGAGAAGGCCCTCTGATCCTGCCAGCACCCAGGCCTGACCCCAAGACCCCCAGGAAGAGGCCCACCTGCTTCTTGGCTGCATCCACCTCACCCTGCAGCCTCTGGATAGTGCGGGTGAGCTCAGCAATCTCGTTCTTGGTGTCCCGCAAGCTGTCCCCATGTTTCCCAGCCGTCACCTGCAGCTCCTCGTACTGGAGGCCAAAGAAGTGGCAGTGAGCTATCAGACAGCCCCAGCCCACGTGGATAACCACTGGCCCCAGAGCCCACCCTCACAGCTGGAGGCCCCCAGGTAGATGGAGGGTATCTGGTCCCCAGGGCTCCAAGGATCCCAGTGGCCCAGCCTCCAACAATGGGGGAGGGTCTGTGTCCAATCCAGCCCATATACCGGAGCCAGCCATTCTTCTCACCTTGGTCTGATACCAGGACTCGGCTTCAGCCCGGCTCCTCTGGGCGATCAGCTCGTACTGGGCCTTGACCTCGGCAATGATGCTGTCCAGGTCAAGGTTGCGGTTGTTGTCCATGGAGAGAACCACATTGGTGTCAGACACATGTGTCTGCACCTGGCTGAGCTCCTGAAGAAACAGAACAGCTGTCATCAGCACCCCTGCAGCAGAGGACAGGGGATAGAAGACAGGAGCCCCTGGGTGGCATTAGGAAGACTACACTCTTCCCCAGGCTTTACTCTAGAAGAAAGTCAGTACTGCAAGGAGAGGCCTCAGTCTCCCCAGCTATGAAATGGGTCTCCTGTTTTTACAGACTTCATTTATTTCTGTGGATTTGCAGGCTTCCAAGAGATTAAAGGAGAAAGGGAATGCATACTTCCTGCACTGACGCTGGTGCCCAGCACTGTGCTAGCACATTTCACTGGACACTTTAATCCTTGGGACAACCTGAGAGGCAGACAGGCCCACGGCTGGCCCACAGGTGCTCTTGCACAGATTGGGAAAAGGCACTCCTACAGGCAGAGGCAGCCAGTACCAGCACCAGCCAGTTAACCCCCTGCACCACCGTCCATAGTGGTCCTGAGCATGGGCAAGTGAGAAAAGAGGCTTAGAGAAAGGAAGTGACACATCCAAGGGCACCAGGGACAGGGTGGGGACTGGACAAGGTGTCAGTTGAGCAACAAGGCTGAGTGGTTTCCTCTAGAACATACTGCTAGGTGTACACTGTCATGGTATCCTTGGGCCTGGCCCTGTGTTTCTAGGACCACACTAGCAGGCATTTAAAGACACTGTGAATGGCAGGTTAGGTGATGGGGAGTCGAGGTCTCTGTCTCTGGGTTGCATTCACTGCGTCTCAACTGCATTGGGTCCCAGTGGGCTTTGTCTCTGTCTCTCCTGTGATCCTTACTGCCCTGGGCTGCCCCCAGATTGCCCAAACCTCAGCTCTGACAAATCACTCATTCACTCAGTACTCCTCAGAGGCTCCCTGATGGGTAGAGAACCTTCCCTCTAAAGTCAACACCTTCCATATTCTGGTCTTGCCTCCAGCTTTCCTCACACACTGGCCCTTCATGGCACCCAGGGGATGGCAATAGACAGAGACAGAATAATGATAACCACAACTCTCATTTCCTGAACACTTGCTGAGGTTCAGGCACTGTGTCAGGCACTTGACAGTACTAACCCATGACACACCATTTTCCAATAGCACAAAGAAATTAAGTAACTCACCCAAATCACAAGCTAGTAAAGGGAGCCCAGCTTCAAGCCTGCAGGGTCTGACACCAGAACCTGAGATGGCATGTACTAAAGTATAGATAGACAGAAATAGAGAGAGGGAAATACCAAAGCCAAAACCTATATCCGTACTGACGTAGGTTTCAATTATTAATCTAGGTTGTCTTTTAAAGGGAGTGGAGGAGGTGGGGCCGGCCCAGTGGCGCACTGCTACAGTGCGCCGTTTGGGAGCGCGGTGGCGCTCCCACCGAGGGTTCGGATCCCACATACAGACCGGTTCCCACTCACTGGCTGAGCGAGGTGCGGGCGCAACACCGAGGGTTGTGATCCCGTTGCCGGTCCCGGTCCGGTACGGGCGTGACACTGAGGGTTGCGATCCGTTGCCGGACACGAGAAAAGACAAAAAGGAAAAAAAAATAAAAAATAAAAATAAAATAAATAATAAAATAAATAAAGGGAGTGGAGGAAGAATCCAATCACTGAAACACTTGTGGTTTGGGGAAAACATATGAGTTCTGGAGGCAGACAAGCCTCCGTCCAAGTCCCCAGCCGATGTTCACCAGCTGTGTGACTGAGTTGCTAAAACAGCCGTGATGACACCTTCCTAGTGAGACTGCTATGAGGATTAGAATCCATGTGCGACTTGTGGTAGGTGCTCAGTAAAGTGCACTCATATTTGCACAGACTTCTGTGAAGGTCTGTCAAGGTGCCACAAGGCCTATTTGTCACAGATAGCCTCGCCTTGTCACAGCCATGCATGTCTTCTCCCCACCATGACCAACTACCAACATCACCTTGAACCGTCACCCCTTTCCCCTTCCCCAGCTCAGGCTCCTGCTACAGTCCCATGCCAGAGAAAAGAAAACCTAAGAGAGGACAAGGAAGCCCTAACCAGTGAATGACCACCACAGATCCCAGTAAAGAAGAAGCAGGAAGCACCTAAAAATTCAGCATCATGGCCCAGAATGCTTCCCAAACAGCTCC
Organism: Galeopterus variegatus; assembly: GCF_000696425.1. NCBI lineage: Eukaryota > Metazoa > Chordata > Mammalia > Dermoptera > Cynocephalidae > Galeopterus > Galeopterus variegatus. The sequence goes on from NW_007727222.1 coordinate 86,142, forward strand.
GTCCTGACAGACCACAGAGACATGCTGGAAGGAGAGCCGGGAATGCTGAGGCTGAAGACTGAGGCCATCAGATGAACTCTAGGCAAGAAGAACGAGGGAGTCACCATAGGGCTAATCCCTGCAGAAGACCCAGGAGAAGCCAAAAGCCCCACTGCTCTGTCATTTGCCCCGTTTTCATCTAGGAGAACAGTCATCACACTGGAAAGGGCAGGAAGGTCAGAGGAAATGGAAACCTGAGGCAGACAGAGTGTGAGAGGCCTTGGCCTTGTTGGGGCACATCCTAGGAGGCCATGGGCATTGCCCAAGGGATGGACACCCCTGGAGATCCTTGAGAAATATGGGGAGGAGAGGTTCCAGAACCCCAGACACAGCAAACATCCCGACTTTCAAAGGGGAGAGATTGGGAATTCTCCATAATAAGCTTGACGTCGATCTCTTACATACAGCTAGGATGAATTATAAAATGTGTATGGGAGGCACGAAGGCATTAAGAGGTGTCTAAGGAAAAGTCAAACCAAATGGATTTCATTTTCTTTCATGATTATATTATTAAACTGCTCAAGGGGCCGGCCCGTGGATGCTGTTTAACCAAGACTTTCACAGCATTCTGGAAAATAGGGCAGAGAAATGTGACCCAGGTGATGGTATGGTTAAGCGCATTTTAAAGTAGCTGAGGCACGTTAACCATAAATTGTTGGTTAATGGAGGACAGCCCAGTGGAAAGTCACCACTGAAGACCCACGGGACTCTCTCTGTCCTTGGTCCCGACTGCCTTAACGTGTGTATCAACGACTTACACTGAAATGCTACCAAATAACTAAACTGAAAGCTTATCGGGTCTGTAGATAACCCAAAGATGGGCATCACTAATACACCAAACAGGAGAATCAAGTTTCAAAGTGCCCACATAGCTTAAAATGATGGGATAAAACCACAATAACATGTCACAGGAGAGAAAGAGAATGATTAACTATTGCATTCGGTTTCCAAAATTCAAGTATCTGAATACAGGAAGTTGGGGGAGAGTGGATGCCTGTCTCACCTGAAAGCATTCATGGGAAAAAATCCAGGGTCTTTCCAAGGAAAATTAATTAAGATGGCAATATTAGAAGTCTGTATTTGAAATTCCCTTCCTCACCTCTCTATTTTCTGAATACTTCACTAAGAACCCTACTTCCTGAACTTCCTCACATGCCACAGATTTTCATCCCCTAATCATCCTGACCTCTAAAGGCTGTCATATGAAAGACATATGTCACATGAAAGACAACTGGATACATGCAGCCCAGAGGGCAGAGTCAGGGTCAGTCTAGGGCAGAAGTCATGGGAAGAAGATTCAAGTCAGCTTTCTAACAGAGTTGTTCAATGACGACAATGTCTGCCCTAAAAGGCAGTGAGCTCCCTGCCACTAGATGTGTTCACGCAGAGGCTACATGATCACCTGTCGTGGACATCATAGAAAGGGTTTCTGCACTGACTGGAAATTTGGCCTTGAGGACCCTGTTGATCCTGACAGTCTATAATTCTATGGCCAGTTTGGGTTAAGTTCAACCCTCTCACCCTAGTCCCCAAAGCCCCGTTGTCGCCTGGAACCCCTCCTGGATTCTTGGATCTACCCACTATCCACACCTCACCTCTGCTCCAACCTGGAATCCCAGTCCCTTCTCTCTGCCCATCTCTGCTCCTCCATCCTTTGTTCCATTACAAACTGGGCAGGAAGAGGGCAATACGACAGAGTGGCAAGAGTCAGACTTTGGAGTCCAAGAACCAAGTCTGAATTCTGGCACCACCTTTTACTAGCTGTGTGAACATGGGGCAAGTGTCCTTGACTATAAAATGGAGATAATAATAGTGCCTACATTATGGAGTTGTTGAGAGGATTACGTAAAAACCCTGGCTCAGTGCCTAGTCCTTCAAAAGCACTCAATACATAGAAGCTAGTATTAAAGGGTCAAGTTTCCATACGCTACCAACTAGGTTGCACCCATGAATTCAGATAAGACCTCCATGGGGAACCCCCAGTGCTGTATGTACATATTTGCAAATTATTCCTGTTCATTGGCCCTCTCACCATTTCATAGAGATGCTGCAGGAAGTCAATCTCCTGGGACAAAGTGCCCACTTTGCCATGCAGATCCATTCGGCCCATGTATGCGGCATCCACATCCTGGGGGCGAGGGAGAGAGCCAGGCAGAGAGCTCAGCCATCAGGGATCTCACCTCTCCCCAGGTCAGCCCAGCACCCCAGCAGCTGAAGAACCAACTCCCCCACCCCCTCCCACCCTGCTCACCTTCTTGAGCACCACAAATTCGTTCTCTGCCGCAGTGCGCTTGTTGATTTCATCTTCATACCTGTGACACGAGGAAGATTCAGCCCAGTTCTGCTTTTAGGCATTGGACCCACTCAGCTTTAAGAAAGCCTTGATGGGTCCTGCATTGGTCCAGAGCACCTTTGGGGAGCAATTCTTTAATGTAGCCAACCAGTGTAGAAACTGGAGTACTGCCTTCAAACACTCTCTCCCCACCCCCTTTTGAGGAGAGAGGCACAGAATTTGTGCAATAATCTGGCAATCAAGAGCAGCCACCCAGAGCACCTTTGGGGAGCAATTCTTTAATGTAGCCAACCAGTGTAGAAACTGGAGTACTGCCTTCAAACACTCTCTCCACACCCCCTTTTGAGGAGAGAGGCACAGAATTTGTGCAATAATCTGGCAATCAAGAGCAGCCATCTCTCTGGATCCGAACCCTTCACATGTGAGGATGTGTCAACCGTGGCCACCTTTGCATTCACTTTCAACAGCAGGATGTCATCTAGAACTAGCTCCTCCCCAACCACTTTTGCTGAGACTTAAGGTTTAGAAATTGCCAGTGGGAAGTTATGGGAAAAGTTATAAGAAATCATGCCTTAAAGTCATAGGTATATATAACTAATCATAATATGGGAACCTTATTCCAATAAGGTTCATTTGCTTGATTCAAAAAAACCATAATTTTTAAATTTATGATATTTATGAGACTATTGAAAATTCAAAACTTGCTGGATATGTGATGATACTGAGGAATTACTGTTTTAGAAGTTTTAGGTGTGATTATGGCATTGCATTTATGTTTTACTAAGTCAAGTTATGTAGATAAATGATATAAATATATCTACTAAAATATTCGTGAATGAAATGACATGATGGCTGGGATTGGCTTCAAGACAGTAAGGGAGGAGGGGAAGGGAGGAGGGGAAGGAAGGAGGGGTGGAGACAAAGCAGGATTGGCTCTGAGTTGAGAGGAGGGGAAGGGAGGAGGGGTGGAGACAAAGCAGGATTGGCTCTGAGTTGATAATTATTAAAGCTACGTGACGAGAGCATGGGGGCTCATTATGCTACTCTTCCAACCCAGTAATAATGACTTTATAAAATTACAAACAAACGTGCTAACCCTCCAGATGATAGCAGGTCATGACCTGAGCACCCCAGTGAACCAGCTCTGTCTGTGTATCCCCCAGGTGGGTCCCCGAGTGCTGTCCCTCCCCAACCCCCTGGGCCCAGGCTGTCTGGCTCTCCTAACTTGTTCTTGAAGTCCTCGACAAGATCCTGCACATTCCTCAGCTCTGAGTCCAGCCTCCCCCGCTCGCTCTGGATGCCGTCCAGCTGCCGCCGCAGGTTGCCCAGGTAGGCCTCAAAGAGGGGCTCCAGGTTGTTCCTGGTGACACCTGAGTTCTGGCCCTGCTCCTGCAGCAGGGCCCACTTGGTCTCCAGCACCTTGTTCTGCTGCTCCAGGAAACGCACCTGAGCCAGAGCAGGAAGGGTAAACTGACATCATCTCCAGCCACATGAGGGGCCCAGGACGGGGCCCATCGTCACTACCCATCCAAGGCCAGGGCATCACAGTGGCAGTGCAGTAGCACCTGCACCTTGCTGAAGGGAATAGTCTTTGCTGCGAATGACAGTCCAGTCTGGTGAAAAGGACTCTAAAGAGTTAATGAACACAAAAGCCCCAGCTCAGTCATCTACATGTTGGTGACCCTGGTCAAACCACTTCTCTGAGTCTCCCTTTCCCACTCATCCTGGGTAAACTGAACTAGATCAATGTTTCTGAACCCTAATTCTACATCAAAATCAACTGTTAAAATGCAGATGCATACACACACACACACAAAGAAAGAGAGAAAAACAAATGTGGCAAAATGTTAAAAATTGGTAAATCCTGGTCAAACCACTTCTCTGAGTCTCCCTTTCCCACTCATCCTGGGTAAACTGAACTAGATCGATGTTTCTGAACCCTAATTCTACATCAAAATCAACTGTTAAAATGCAGATGCATACACACACACACAAAGAAAGAGAGAAAAACAAATGTGGCAAAATGTTAAAAATTGGTAAATCTGGGTGAAAGAGTATACAGGAGAATGTTGTATTATTCTTGAACTTTTCTGTAAATTCAACATTTTTTCCAAAAGGCTTTTTTTAAAAAAATACCAATGCCTGAGCCCTACCTCTGTAGACTCAAAAGGAGGCTCACACCATGGATTTAAAAGGCCCCCAGGGGCTTCTCTTCCCAGCTAGGGTTCCAAGACACCAGACAGACTCTCAGAATCCCAGCTCCCAGGCCCTGATTCTAAGAGCCTGGGAAAAGTTTTTGCTTCTTTGACCTCTGCGACAGTGCCACAAAAGAGCCAAAGGTCACTAGGAGAGAAGGTGAGAAGGTAGGCAGAACAGCTTGCTTCACCCTCCACCATCCAGTCTCTCCAGGTACCACCTCCACAGCAGCCAGGGCCCACAGTCACATGGCCCTGGGGCGCCATGCAGCAGGTGAGTGGTAAGAACACCCCTTGGTGCCAAGGACCACGGGGTCCCCTCTGCCTCCAAGTATCTGTATAATCCTGGGCAAATCACTTGAGCTCTCTAGACATCAGTTTTCTCATTTCAAAAATGGGTACAATATCATCCATTCGGACTCCTCATGGAGCCACTGTGGGTAACAGATGAGAAAGGGGATGTGAATGTTCTTTGGGAAAGCACAGATCACTGAACTAAGGTACAGTTGGCCACCAGATCTTCCCCATCATGACCCCACTGCCTCAGCTCAGGGCCAAGGTGGGCAACGCCAGCAAAATGGGCCAGGAAATGCCAGAGGGCAGTAGGAGAGCTGTCCTATAGACCTGAAGGCAAGGGAAGGATTCAGGACGCTCCAGATCTGAAACAGGCCAAACCCTTCACCTGGGCATGGTGACCACCCTCCTCACTATCAACTCCAAACTGTGCTTCTTGGCTCAGACAAGGAGGAAAAAGAGAAGTAAAAGGGGGACTTTTCCTAAGACCCCCATCCTTCCAAATGTGTTCTAGTTACATCTTGCCCTTAGGCCTCCTCCAGGCCTGAAAGAACAGGAGACAGACAGGACTCCATGCCCCCAGCCTTGGCTAACTTGTTTGGCTCCCAAGCCATAGTTTCTCCAGCTGTAAAGTGACCAAGGGGAATAAGGACCATCCTGCTATGGGAGCAATGAGGACAATCCATTTATTAATTGTGAGATAAGGCTGTTGTAGAATCGTGTTAATGATGGCCACAGGAAAGGCTCCAACAGGTTAAGGTGGGCTTGGCCCATAGCCCTCATGAGTAGACTAGAGTTTCACCTGCACAGGCTCAGTAAACACTCAGAAGACCATCCCCAGCCATCCCAGGCTCAGGTCAGGAGAGCTCCGAAGTCATTCCATCAGCCCCCACCCCCAGGCACATGGGCTAGAACAGGGGCCTGCTTCTATTCCAAGAGCCCCCCTACCTCCTTCCACCCCTGCCCACCTTGTCAATGAAGGAGGCGAACTTGTTGTTGAGGGTCTTGATCTGCTCCCGCTCCTGGGTGCGCACCCGCTGGATCTCGGGGTCAATCTCCACGTTGAGGGGGGTCAGCAGGCTCTGGTTGATGGTGACCTCCTGGATTCCACCAGGAGGACAGGCAGGCCCGAATGTCTGCCTGCCAGCCCCCAGGCCTGTGAAGGCCCCGCTGCCAAGGCCAAAGCCTCCCAGAGCCCGACCCGATGAAGCCCCTCCGGCCACACTGACCGAGATGCTCTTATTGCCCCCCAAGTTATAGAGGCTCCGGCTGCCAAAGCCACCCGTGTTGGGGCCACAGCGGGCCCCCCCACCACTGCCACTGCTCCGGGACATCGTCACCGAGCTGAAGCTGGTGCGGGCCCGGGACCGACCCCCTCCGCTGGCAGAGTTGGAGCTGAAGCCCCCTTTGGTAGAGTATGTCTGCCGAGACACAGAGGACCTCATGGCTGTCTGCAGGGTGGGACAGAGGGCTGAGAGAGTTGAGAGGGAGCACAGTGAGCTGCTGGGCCACTGATGGGCTTTTATCTTTTCCCAACGGGGCTGGCTTCTGGGCTCCACACACACTCCTGCCCCATTGCCCCAGGAGGAGAGGGAGGGACCCTGTGGGTTGGGGGAGTCTCCTCTCCCCAGCAGAGGGAGGGGCCACTCCCGGTTATCACCTGTGCTCTGGAGCTGGGCTGAGCCCAGACTGTCTGGGCCGGGATGTCACCTTCTCCCCCGCAGGCTCTCCTCACTTGGAACAGGATGATACGGGCTCCCACGGCCACCCCACCACCCAGCCCTGATGGCGGCAGTCAATGGGGCTCTGTTCTGTGGAGTTTGTCCCAGGCCCCTGTCGTAAGCCAAGGCCGCAGGGCCCGGGGCTGTGCAGGTGGCAAGGGAAGGAGCATTGGGCAATGGGCTGCTGGAGAGAGTGCCCGGGCCTGCTCTAGTCCCACCCTCCAGCCCACAGCCTCATGGCCTCCTGGCAGGTCCAGGATGGGGGGCACAGGTGACAGGTGGGGGGGGCAGCTGTTCTGTTGTCACACACTGGTAGACCATCTGCTGGGTGGAGACCCTGTGCTGGGCAAAGTGGATTCAAGGACAGAAAGAGGGTCCCTGCCCAACCATGGGGCCTGGGCACTTGAGGAGGTAGAAAAGGCCTGTGCTCCTCAGGTAGGTCTCTTAAACCTGGGGGCAAAGCACACTCTTCTGGAGGCTGAAGAGAGGCAGGGGGCTTCAACCATCAGCTGAGACCCCTGACCCTCTGTTCCATGGTGGAGCCTCCCAGAGGGCCCAGCCACTTTGGAGGGAGCTGGGTGGGAGGAGGATACATGCCATCCTGGCTGGAGACAGGTACAGATCCAGGAACTGTTTGTTCAACAAAAGCCCAAGAAGCCCATGCAGCAACCCCATCACTCCCATCTTCCCCTGCCCATCAGGGGCCCAAGTGTCTGACTCAGAAGGGGCCAGGGTGCTCCTTAAATCACTTCACATCGTCCCCCGACTCCATACCCACCTCAGGCTGCTGGGACCAAACACAGCCCCAAGCAAAGCCATAGAGACTTCAAGTGTGAGGGCTGAGGGAGTGATTGAGGAAGTGACTTTAGAGACTGACCCTTCTCACCCCCTTCATCTTTCAGCAAGAAAAAGGGCCAAGAGAGGGCAGAGACTTGCCAGAGCGAAGGAACAGGGACAGCACCTGCTGTGCCCCCACACCCCACCAGGCCAGAGCTGAGATGCTCACCCAGCCTGTCTCCCCAGGATCCCAACAGAGAGGACAGGGGACTGTGACGGAGGAGACCGGCCCCCTCCTACTGTCCCCACAGCCCGGGGAAGGCAGGCAGAGAGAGCCCACTCCATTCCCAGAGGAGGCTGTGGGATCTTTTCCTAGGGCCACTGGAAGACTGTAAGTGGCTCCCAATTGCTTGAGAAAGTTGAACCCAGCTCCCAGGAAGGAGGCAGGTGAGGAGCGCTCATGCACGGAACTAGTCCCTTAATGCCCCAGAGATTTTCCTCCCTGCTCGGAGTCAGGATACCAGGCATTTGGGGGAGCCACTGAGAGATGAATCCCCACTGAGCCGTGTGTCTTGGGGCCTCTTTCCCTCTGCCTATAGCAGGGCCTGCCACAGAGGTCCTTTGGAAAAGAGAGGGTCTGCAATCCCCGCACTGAGCTGCCACTTCTCACTGAACTTTGTCTCCTTCCCTCGGGCTGCGATCACTTTCTCAGCCTCCCTTATCTCTCCTTGGGCAGCGTGGGAGACCGTCATGAGTGGGGCCTGGCCTCCAGGATGCGGCTGTGGGCCCCCTGGGCTAGAGAGTGATGTCAGCCCTCTGAGTCACTGTGCGGCGGGGTGGTGGAAGTGGGAGTGGGAGTCGGGTTGTAAACACGAACTTCACCCCACCCCAGAGACTGACACTCACTCACGCCAGTCATTCCCACTTACTTCCCGAGCATACTCTGTGTCAGGCTTTGTGCTGGAGGTGGTGACAGGCACACAGATGGCCCAGGGACCACACTCACAGAGCTCACAGTTGCTGCTTGGAGACAGCCTACCTTCCACCAAGGCAGGACAGCTTACTGGTTCCCGCCAGGCAGGGGAGCGGGAAGCCACTTTTCCTCTTCCCACCCTTACTCTCCACTCCATTTTCATACAAAACATCCCAGCTCAGACCTTCTTTCTGCAGCCTAAGCAGGAACTGCTTCCTCCCCTCCTGCCCTTCACAGAGAAGGAGAGCTGTTACCTGCTAGGGAACCATCTCTGGAGACTCTCACCTACCCAGTGTCCCTCCCTGCTGGCGGGACACAAGAGCAGAGGGGATAGAATGCTCCTGCTGCTGCTGCTGCAGAAAGGGTGAGGCAAGGCAGCTGATAATGTCAGTGGAGGCCCTAATGTGAGCCAGGGGTGAGGAGCCCCCATAGAGGGTAGGGCTTTCTAGGCTAATAGTAATTGTTATAGTCAGCATTTATTGAGCACTTGTTATGTAGCAGGCGGAGGCCTAAGCACTTCAGTGCAATAACATGTTTCATCCGCACACTGGTTATGCTCCGTTTGTCCCCTTCCCACTCCACCTGACCCTCATGGGCTGCTCCCTTGTTCTCTGGCTTCCAGCTGCCTTGAACAAAGGGAAACACCAGCAGATCAGCCAGAGGGAGAGAGGTGGGGTATTTCTTCCCAGCTGCCTCCCTGCTCTTCCAGGTGATCCCTCGTCCACAGTTCCAGCAACTCTGTTATCTGGACACTCCTCTTCTCTTGTTCTTCAGCTCTACGTAGCATGACTAGCTTGTCCTGACTTTCCCAGGACTGCCCTGTTTTAGCACTGAAAGTCCCCTCAGCCTGGACGCACCAGGACAGTTGGCCACCCAGGCCATAGGGGTGGTTACGGCTTCCCGCTGTTGCCAGTGTCTGGCCTCTCAATCTCTGTTCCCTTTGCCCACCCACCCCTCTGTAAGTAGTTCTTTCATTAAAGTCAATTTAGCTCTCTCAGGCCCTTGCTTCTAAGATGACAAAGAAAACAAGGAATAAAAAGGCCACGTGCCACCTATTTGCTGCATGAACTGCCTCCAATATGTGCCCAATGACAGGACCATTAAGTAGTTCATCATTCAACACATTGTGGAGGCCGCAGCGTCAGGGACATTTCCTTAGCGAGCATCTTCCACACCATGTGCTTCCCAAGCTGTCTGTGAAACTGTCTGACTGCTGAGTGTGCCATTCACAGCAGGGTGGTTAGGAATCCTCATGAAGCTGGAAAGGACTGAACACTGACACCCCAATTTAGACCACCAGCTGCTGCCCCACAACCTCTCTCAAATCCCAAGTAAGGAGCTGAGTCCTTAAGCACTAAAGAGCAACTATCCTGGAAAAAAAGATAAAATGGAAATTACACTTTTTTTTAAAGTCAATTTTTTTTTTAAAAAAGATGACCGGTAAGGGGATCTTAACCCTTGGCTTGGTGTTGTTAGCACCACGCTCAGCCAGTGAGCGAACCGGCCATCCCTATATGGGATCCGAACCCGTGGCCTTGGTGTTATCAGCACCGCACTCTACCGAGTGAGCCACAGGCCGGCCCTAAAGTCAATTTAATTGAACTATCTTGAGTAAATTTTGTTTCCTTCTGGGATCCTGAACACGCAATCCCCACACAATCCTGTGAGGTAGGTACTATTATTAGTCTCTTTTCACAGATGAAGAAACTGAAGCATGGAGAGATTACATCATTTGGTCAAAGTCACACCACTAGGAAATGGCAGAGCTGGTATCTGGGCCAACAATTCCAGCCCCAGGCCCACAGTCTTATCCACCCGTGTCTCCTTCACATGAGGCTGAAAGACTTATTTTTGGATAGTTTTGAGGGAGAGACCCACAGATCTGAGAAAAGGGCTGCCCTCCCCTAAAACAAGGAGGAATAGCATGCCCTCCCAAGCCCAGGCTATGGAGGTGGAGGGAGCCAGGTCCCCACCTGGGTCTGGAAATGGGGAGGGGAAGGAGCACCTCACTGCAGGAGACCACGCGGCTACTGGGAGGTGGAGAAGGCAATCCTCCCAGCCCCTTCTGGCACCAAGCCCTGACTCCCATGTTCCTGGCTTCCTGCAGAGCTTCCTGAAGGAGAGGAAGGAGGAGAAATTTCCAGCTTCATGTTCAGACCAGAGACGAGATGGGAGCTGAGGGGTCAGGGAGTAAGGGCATAGTTTCAGCCCAAGTCCCCATCAGAGCCCCCAGGCACAAGCTGAGCTGCAGATCCTGAGCTGTATCTTAGGTCCTGGGGAAGAACCTGCCCAGAGGTCCCAGGCTAATAGAGAAACTGGGTCCCCAACCAGAACCAGACACAGAGCCCAAGACAGCAACAGGTGCAGCCAGACTGAGCTGGGGACAGGAAGGATCCAGAAGGTTCAGACATGGGGAGGTGGGGAGTTTTCCACGAGGAAGAAAATGTGGAGCAGACTTGGGAAGAAGGAGGAGCAGGGATGAAGGGGGCCCGTCACGACTGGAACTTATCATAACAGGCAATAGATGAGGGAACAAGCTACATGAGCTGCTGAAACATCAGTGGAGATAGGGGAGCTGGAGGGCATCCCAAGGAGCACACTGGAGGGCTTGATAGAATCCCCTGATAAACTGTCTGGGATGCTTGGACAATCACAGGTATTCCACAAACTGCCTTCTGAGGAGAGTGGGCTGGGGAGCTATACGGCTTTTGTTTTGTGAGTGAGGTCTGCAAGCCAGGGGCAGAGCTGAATCGCTGGAAGGAGCAGCCAAGAAGCTGCACATTGCCACAGGAAGCCTTCACCTCTGCCCTTCAGCCTCTCCTCTAAAGGCCCTTTGAACACACATTTAAGGCCGTGGCTTAGCTTCAATGATAAATTGTTAATCTGCCAGGACATCCCTGTCCACGAGTACCAGGGCCAGGTTAAGGCTCAGAGATGAGCTGTGGGGGGAGGTAGCAAGAGCCAGGCTTGCCACCCTGGATAGAGCTGGAGTCAGGGCATCACTGGGATGGGACTAGAAAAAGGAACAGGACCCAAGGGGTCCTTGCCACAGGTCCCCATTTCCCAACACAGGGGATCTGAATTAGTCACAGGAGGCTGGTTTCTGGCCCTGGAGGCCAAGGGCTCTGAGAAGGAAGACCTGGGTCTCATAGGTTGAGGGGGGAGGATTATACTGGTGACACCAAAAGCAGGCAGGGCAGAAGATACACGTACCCACAGCTTGTTAGAGTTTGCACTGAATAAAATTTGTGGGAGGGAGTGAGGAAAGGGGCAAGAGATGAAGAAAGACCTGCCCCGGGTGAGCTAGGCACTGCTTCACTTCTCAGGAGAGCTAGAGAAAGAGTCCTAGAGAGGCAAAGGAAGAAGACAGATGGTGGCTCTGGGTTCCAACCTCCAGGCTCTGGTCAGTGGGCCTCAGGCCTCTCCCCTCCCCATAAAGGGTGATTTTTGGTGTAGGGGTGCAGTTTGGCAATGCCAAACCAGGAATTCTCCAGCTCAACATGAAGGCCATGGAGACAGGAGAAAATGAAACTGGCTGGCTGAGGACGGGAGGACGCGGCACTGTTGGTAAGCGCAGTAAGGCCAGGCTGGACAGGTGCTCAGAACAGCAGGAGGTGGGCCTTTATTGACTTTCCCAGAACTCCCGTGGGCCAGCCTGAGCTGTGGGCAGTCAACACAGAGCTGACCGTGCATAGCCAGGTGATGGGGTGGGAGCACGGCCGAGTGGGCTCAGGGAGGAGGTGGCTGCCAGGTCACTCAGTATGTGATGGACGTCTTCAGACTTGACTCGACTGTCTTCTTCAGGATGGTGCGGCAGCTGGAGTCAGAGCTGGAGCCAGAACTGGATCCAGAGCCAGACAAAGAGCAGGAACCCAAAACAGGGCGTTGCCCAGAGCCCAGGATGATGTTGGAGCCACCAGTCACAATGCTGGAGCAGCAGGACCCAAAGCTGCCTTTCCTGCCTCCAAGTCCACAAGTGCCCACCAGGCCTCCACCAGCTCCTCCAGACACAATGGTGCCGCCTCCCATTGTGGCTGCCAAGAAATGCACCAGAGTCACAGCAGGGTCCTCAGCGCCTTGTGGGGATCCCACTCCCCAAATCCCCTAATACTCACAGATAGTGACCTGGCTGCTGCACTCCCCAGACATCCTGGGGGAGAAAAGACAAGAAGAGGATACACTAAGAAAGGCTGCAAAGAAGTCATCACCAGGCACTTTTAAGCCTCACCTAACCTCTCAGCAGATAAAATCCACAATCCTCGATTTAAAATCTGTCCCAGCAGGGTTGGTTGCCCTTAGTGACACAGTGTCAGGAAATCTCTCAGAATCTCCTTTAGCAAGGAGAGCACGGTGTTGGCATTCCATCCACCTCCCCACCCCAGGCACAAATCCCCAGGTCCCTCCACCTGCCCACCTGCTCTCCTCGCCCTCCAGCAGTCTGCGGTAGGTGGCGATCTCCACGTCCAGAGACAGCTTCGTGCTCATCAGCTCCTGGTAATTGCGCAGCAGCTGGGCCAGGTCCTGCTTGGCCATTCTCAGAGCAGCCTCCAGCTCATCCAGCTTGGCCTGAGCATCCTTGAGGGCCAGCTCCCCACGCTGCTCAGCATCGGCAATGGCCACCTGCAGGCCAGCATTCTGGGAGGGGATAGAAATGAGGGAGGAAATGGCTGTACATCCAACACAGCTTCCAAAAGCACCTACTGTGGGTATAACTTGAGGCCTGGGGTAGACCATAATCTCATGAACTTGGGCCAGCCCGGTGGCGCACTGCTACAGTGCGCCGCTTGGGAGCGCGGCGGCACTCCCGCGTAATCTCATGAACTTGGGCCAGCCCGGTGACGCACTGCTACAGTGCGCCACTTGGGAGCGCGGCGGCGCTCCCGCCGAGGGTTTGGATCCCACATACAGACCGGTTCCCGCTCACTGGCGAAGCGAGGGGCGGGCGCAACACCGAGGGTTGCAATCCCGTTGCCGGTCCCGGTCCGGTACGGGCGCAACACTGAGGGTTGCAGTCCGTTGCCGGACACGAAAAAAAAAAAGACAAAAAGGAAAAAATAATAATAATAATAATAATCTCATGAACTCAAAATTATCTACAGCCACTGCCCTGCCACTCTCCTCATTCTGAGGGACAGCATCACCTCCTCTGTTTCCTTACTTCCTATAGTAGGTTAAATAGTGTCCCCCACAAACTTCTATGTCCACCTAGAACCTCAGAGAGTGACTGTACTTGGAAGTAGGGTCTTTACAGATGTAATTAGTTAAGGATATCATGATGAAATCACACTATATTTAGGATAAGCCCTAAATCCAATGACTGGTGTCCTTATAAGTAGAAGATAGGACACAGAGAAGACACCATGCGAAGGTGGAGGCAGAGGGAGGAGCGATGCAGCCATGTGGCAAGGGATGCCAAGGAACTTCTGGAGCCATCAGGAGCCAGGAAGAGGCAGAGAAAGACTCTCCCCAGAACCTTCAGATGGAGCATCACCCTGCCAATGCCTTGATTTCAGCCTCTAGAACTGTGAGAGAATCAATTTTTGTTGTTTCAAGCCACCAAGTTTGTGGCAATTTGTTACAGCAGCCCCAGGACACTAATACACCTCCTTTGCCACCTCCTCAAGCGATCTTCCCCTATTTCCTCCCCAACCCCAACCCTCAGCACTTTACCAAAATCTCTCCCAGGGTACTTAGAGCTCTTCCTGTCCTATATGGATCATTATCTATAAGACTCATCTTGAGGGCCATTATGGTCCTTAATATTTTTAGGATAGTCCCATTTCAAATAGTTTGTCCTATTGTCATAGTATGTCAAACCATGTGCCTCAAATATTGATTTGAAAGTACAGTCTCGGTACTTACCACTCCAATCCAATAGAAAACTCCTAGAGGAAGGACAAGATCCCCATCTAATTGGCCTTACAGTAGGTCTATTCTTACACCTGATTCAGGAAAGAAGGAACTCCCTAAAGGCTTTCATAATTCTATTCCCACACAAGCACCCCATGGACAGGAACATAATCTCCACCCTACAGAGGAAGCATCTGAGGCTCAGAAAGGCGATGAGTGGCAGAGCTGGGACCTAAACCCCTAATGCAGGGCAACTTCCATGGGGGTCTGGCACGGGGGAGCCCAGTTCCTCATGCTTGTGCAGGAGAAGGAGGAGGGGTGGCACTGTATCACCAAGAGGGGTTCTCACAGGAAAGGCACATCGCTGTGTGTGAGGAGCTGTGATTCCTAGGCCTGGCTACTGGGGAGACATTCATTAAGTGTTGTCCCTTGGGCTCTGAAGACTGTGTGCTTCAGAATCAGCTGGATGAACTTGTTTAAAAAGCACATTTCTGGGCCCCACCCTTAGAGATTCTGATTCCCCAGGTCTGGCGGGAGGTCCAGGAATCTGCATCTTTACAGACATCCCAGGGGACTCCAGAGTAAGGGGTCCGAATTGAGCAACAAGACCTGGTCACGTTCATCTCAGATCTTGCATCTCACTCCAAGGAGCACCAGCAAGGGTGGCGTGGGGTGAATATGAGTTCTGAACGATCTATGCGTGTTCCAGGAACCTCCCCAGAGGGCCCTGCTGGGAGTGGATGGCTGTGTGTGGCTTGGGCGTCCAGCCACAGTGCCCGAGGAAACCCCTGACTCTGGTTCTGCTCTCCACCCTCTGTTGATCCAAAAATCAGTTCTTTGGGTTTGAGAAATATGAGTACAAAGATACTAGGCAACTTAAGAATTTATGACCCTTCACATCTAGAAGTGAGGTTTCCAGGAGGAGCAGAAACCCTGCTCCCTCTCCTTCCTCTACCTGAGGGATCAGCCCCAGCCCTGCCACCCATCTGCCCATCTCGCCTGCTCTCTGAGGTCCTGGATCTCCACTTCCCCATCAGGGGACCAGGAAATTCAGTGTTTGGCCTTAAAGTCTCTGCTGGGCTTGAGGAGTAAGAGTCAAAGGAAGAGATAAGGAAAGGGATGAATTAACCCTCTCACCAAGAAGCCAAAAACAAGCTGTGCACCTGAACATGGACTACAATGTGAACAGTCCCCCCAGGGCTGTGCCTTGCAGGGGAGCTGTCCCAGAAAAGCCAACACGCAGGCTAGAATTCAGAGGAGGAGGGTTGAATTCATCTTGGGTGGGGCTTGAGGTTCTCTCCTCCCCAAATTTTCCAGAGCTCCAGCCAGTTATCAAGGTCTTCAACACGAACCCACTGGCAACACTGGTTGGGGGAAGAGAAGCTGGGAACAGGGGAGGGGACTGAAGGCACAAGGGCAGCAGGAGAAGGGCGCAGGGGTTCTGCAAGCCCTACCTGCTTCTTGAGGTTCTCAATCTGACTCTGCAGCCTTTGAATCGCTTGGTGCAGTTGGGAGATCTGGACTTTGGTTTCCTTCATGCTGTCCCCATGACGCTGGGCAGATGTCTGAAGCTCCTGGTACTGAGTGGGGAGCAGAGGTGACACCATTAGTTGAGAGGACCACCACTGTGACTGCAAGACCGTGGGGAACACCGTGTTTGGTGTGTTTGGGGATGCCCCCTCACATTCTCATTTGGAATGTGGGTCAAACACTTTAGAACAGGACATGGTGGGATGTGTTGCAGGAGTCCAAGCTTGTCTCCCATGGTTTCCCTGCATTGCCTTCCTCCTGGAGAGAGGAAATGGTCCTGCCCAGCCAGCCCTGGACCTCCAGGAAGGTTACTGGAACTGCTCCAGCGGGTCCAAAGTGGACAACCACATGGTGTGTGTATATGGAGACCTAACCATTTCCAGCATGGGACTGCTCCCAGTTCAGCACCTTGGTCTGGTACAGCACCTCCGCCTCAGCCTTGCTAGTCCGAGCGATTTCCTCATACTGAGCACGGACCTCAGTGATGATGCTACTGAAGTCCAGGCAGCGATTGTTGTCCATGGACAGCACCACGGATGTGTCGCTGACCTGGGTCTGAAGCTGGCCCAGCTCCTGCAGGGAAGACTGATTCAGTGTCCACCTGCCCCCAGGCTCCCTCTCCCTTACAGCCCAGAGTGGGTGAACAGGATGCCTGAATTTCTGCCCACACTCCATCAGCCAGTGCCCTCCTGCATGCTGGGTGGCATTCTGGAGCTCCATCTCATCATCTAAGAAGGTGGTCTCTAACGACTCTCACAGTGTGGACATTAAAGGAAAATGGGCAGCACGGCCCCAAATCAGCTGGTCTCCAGCACGGCGCTGACCTCTTATCACACTGCTCCCCTCTCACTCCCGCTGTCGCAGCCATGTGGTCTGCTTGCATTTCCTCAAAGACACCAGTGTGTTCTGGCTGTGGGCTGCCAACTCTGCCCAGAATCCCAAACCCACCTGCATGGTGAACTTCCTCACCTCCTTCAAATCTTCACTCAAATTTTATCTCCTAAATAAGGCCTACCCTGACCACCCTATTTGAAATTGCCACCTGCCCCACATTTCCAATCCTCCTTTCCCAGTTCTAATTTTCCTTTTTTCATAGCATTTTTTACCTTCTAACATACTATATAGTTTACTTACGTGCTAAGTCTATTGCTTATTGCCTGTCCCCCAATAGAAAGCAGGTTTCGTGATTTTTGTCT
>NW_007727222.1:103274-124455 GCF_000696425.1 Galeopterus variegatus
CTCTCACTCCCGCTGTCGCAGCCATGTGGTCTGCTTGCATTTCCTCAAAGACACCAGTGTGCTCTGGCTGTGGGCTGCCAACTCTGCCCAGAATCCCAAACCCACCTGCGTGGTGAACTTCCTCACCTCCTTCAAATCTTCACTCAGATTTTATCTCCTAAATAAGGCCTACCCTGACCACCCTATTTGAAATTGCCACCTGCCCCGCATTTCCAATCCTCCTTTCCCAGTTCTAATTTTCCTTTTTTCATAGCATTTTTTACCTTCTAACATACTATATAGTTTACTTACATGCTAAGTCTATTGCTTATTGCCTGTCCCCCAATAGAAAGCAGGTTTCGTGATTTTTGTCTGGTTACTCATCGATGTTTTGCCAGTACCTAGCAATTCACCTAATAAGTTCTCAGTAATTGATTGTTTAATGACTGAATGACCCAGAATCTAAGCCACCCTACCAAGCTTCCCCTCCTGGCCACTGCCCTGGTAGCCACAGGGCGCCCAGCCACCCGCCCCTCCTTTCACTCCCTCCTGCCTGTGGCAGATCCTCACTTCTTCATACAGACGCTTCAAGAAGCAGATATGCTCTCTCAGAACCTCCAGCTTGCCGTCCAACTTCATCTTACTCAGGAAAACCCCATCAACATCCTGGGGACAGGGAGACAGACACTGTGTATCCTCCGCTTCCTCGCTGTGGGCCCTCGTCTAACCCAGGAGTTCTGTTCACACACTGCCCAGCACCTACCCACCACTGTCTCTGGAGACCCACTCCTTCCTCCTCTAGCCCCACCCTGCCCTGACCTCTCCTTTGCCTGACACTAACCCACACCGCCTTCAGGAAGCCTTCCCTGATTAATCTCTACCAGTTCTGCTTCTTCCACTCTCTCCCCACCCTCTCCCGCCGTGACAGCCAGAGCTCGTGAAGCAATCTCTCTGTCAAAAGTTGTCTCAGGGTCCCTGTGTCAAGGTATATGTCCCATTTCCCTGCAGGCAAAGTGAGTCCTGAATCAGGACTTCCCACCCTCGGCCCTCACAGCCTAAGTCAAGGCTCCATGCATGGTGGGTGCTCAGGATCTGAGTGAACACTTGACCCCTACCCTCACCTTCTTGAGGACCACAAAGTCATTGTCAACTGTTGCGTGCTTATGGGCCTCCTCCTCAAACCTGCCAAAGCAGTAGAAAATGACACAGTCTGAGGTGCTGAGATCAGAGCCCAGGCCCCACCTCCAAGCGTGACCTCCAGGAAAAGGACTCCCTTGCCTTTAGATGCTCCAAAGCAGGACACACGACCAGCCCCCTTCTCTCCTTTCCTATCAGGGAGTTTTTGTGGGCACTCTGTAGAGTCCCTGTGCCACTCTTTCAGCCCATGTCCTCTTAATGACAATAGGCCACATTACTTCACAGTTTATAAGGCACATTCAAGTACCATTTCTCACTTGCTACTCACAGCCATCATCTGAGGTAGGCAGTTTGGGTTTCATCAGAGAGATTATATGACTTGGCCAAGATGATTAGGTAGCTGAAGCAGACCTAAAACCAGGTCTCCTGGCCCCAATCCTGGGCTCCTTCCAGGGCCTTCCTTCTTCTGCCTCACATCCCATCCTCCCAACAACCCTGGGAGGTAAGAAGGGAGGTGACATTTCCCCAGTTGACAGATATGGAAACTGAGGCTAGGAGCTCACAGCTACTCTTCGTCACAGTCGTCCCGGCCAAGCCTCCTGTTAGTCCAGGGCTCTCTCCACACCACAGGGGACCTAGGTGGGGAGCCCAGAACCACAGCCCAGCTGTGAGTCATGCCATGAACCTGTAGATGGTCCCAGTAAATTTATTCCCTTCCACCCCTGAGACCAGAGAACATGAATCACTTTAGCCCATAGCCTGCAGAACAGGAATTTCTCAAGAAAAAAACCCACTGAGGCTTTATTTAAATAAGCCTTTCCCAGACCTGACCAGAAGCATGGGCCCTCATGGCTGGGACCCGTAGGAACTGGTCCACAACCCGCTGGAGACAGTTCTCCCTGATCTGGGCAGGGGGCTTGCGGGGCCTCCTTTCCCTGTAGTAGGTGGGGCAACCTGGGAGTCAGAGGGCACGGGGATGCAGAGGGGGTAGAGAGAGGCAGGCCCTGTGTCTCTCAGCACCCAGCATGTGGGAGACCCTCTGGCTGACAGACCCAATCCAAGTCCTCCCAGACCCCTCCCAGACTCCGTGGGGTAAACTTCAGTTTGCCTACTTGGCTTTATACTCCTCCTCCTGGTCCTGGCAGGTCTTCAGCTCAGCGTCCAGAGCCCCTCGCTCTCTCTGGAGCTTCTCCAGCTGCTTCTGGAGGTGGGCCAGGTAGGCCTCAAAGACGGGCTCCAGACCCCGGGGGCTGTCACTCACCTCCAGCTGCTGCAGCAGGTGCCACTTGGTCTCCAGGATCTTGTTCTGCTGCTCCAGGAATCGCACCTGCAGCACAAGCAGAGGGTCCCTGAGGCTCCTGTGGGACTCCCTGGGCACAGCCTCTGGAAAGTAAAGCCTCAGGGACCCTCCAGTCAGCCCCACTTCCCCTGCCTCCCAGCCCAGCCTGGGTAGGGGGAGCCTCGTGCCCTTGCATGAGACTCTGAGCACATCAAAATGATTGGATAGATGAACAGGGAAGGGTCCTCCCACTGCTGGCTGGCTCTTCTTGGCCACTGAGCCCCAACCATGGAACAACAGAGCCTCAGCACAACCAGAGGGACTCCAATTAGACCACAGAGGGACTCCCTTGCTGAAGAAAAGATCAGAAAAGTGGTAGAAGGAGGCCAGATTTCCCCATTCCAAAGTCAATCAAGAGCAGCTCCTCTGAGTGAGGCACCGAGGCAGGAGCTTGGCTGAATTGACCCTCACCTTGTCAATGAAGGAAGCAAACTGGTTGTTGAGGTTTCTGATCTTTTGGGTTTCCTGCATCCGTACTATCTGGAACTGGGGGTCAATTTCAATCTTCAGTGGGGTCAGCAGATTCTGGTTGATGGTCACTTCTTGGATGCCCCCCAGAGGGCACAAGGAGAGCCCAGGCCCACCCCTCCCCTCCCCAAACCATAACCCCATCCTTCCCCCTGACCCCCAGGTCTTCCCACGAGAGCCTCCTCGGCACCCCCCAAAGGAACTAAAGCTCTTGCTGCTGAAACTGCCCCTGCCACGGCCCCCTAAAAGAGGAGTACAGGCTGAGCGAGCACTGAAGCCCCTCTGGGCCTGGCACGAGGACAGAGGCATGGCAGAGACAGATGGATGGTCACCCAGCTGCAGACAGACGACTGTCAAGGTTGTGAGTTCCTGCCCTGGGGCCCTGGCACGAGACTTTTATCCCCTCCCGCACCTGGGCTGGGCCTTGGAGAGCAAGATGCTCTTGGCCTGACTATGTCTGTCCCTTGGCTACGGCTGACTTATTCTGACACACCTGGAGAAGAGGTGCCCAGTATGTGCAGAGCCCAAGGGAGAAGGAGACCCAGACTCTGCCTTCAGAGCTCCCAGGCTGGTGGGAGAGATGGGCCATCCCCAAACACAAAAAGCAGCTAGAGATCTGGACGTCAGTGCTGGGGGTTGGGGAGGGATGGCCTGAGCAGTCACCGAGGGCACTCAAGGAAGGCTTCCTGGAGAAGGAGACAGCAGGAGAGGGGGACATTCAGGAGGAGAGGAAGATGCAGGGGTTCAGATGAAGCATCAGAGTGCCCTGGAGATGCCAGACAGAGGAGAATGAAGCTTCTCAGGGGAGAATCTGCCTCAAAGAGTTGGAGGAGGAAGGCACTCGGTGGCACTACACATCCAGCAAGCTAATGAAGGTGTTACTGCTGTCACTGGCTAAAAGACACTCCAGGATTTGGAAATGAAACTTAAAAACAGGGTTCCAAGTCCCGCTGCTTGCCCAACCCAGCAATCATCCATGAGGCACCACCCCACGGAAGCCAGGCATCTCCATCCAGGATCGCATGGAGCACAGTGTTTCTGAGCCCACCTGTGTCCCCTGTTCCCGCCACAATACAGTGCTGGGCCCATCGGCTGGAGTCAGGCTCTGCATTTGTCAGGTTACCAATCAGAGGCACTCTGACTCTGAATACAACCTGCATTTAGAAAAATTCTCTTGGCAGACTGGGAGAAGAAACAGGAGATTTGGGGTTCCCCGCAGGATAGAGCCTGTCTTTGATCTGAAAGTCTAGTTAGCAAAGGAACAATCCAGGGTTCACCTAGTAGTCTAGGACAATCTCCCACCCAAGGCAGAATTCCTTGTAGGAAGATGTCCAGCAGCCTCCATTAAGCTCCACCACTGCTGGTGAGCAGAATTGGACAGCTCTGATTTTTAGGAACTTCTAAAATTTCTTCTTTACATGTTGGGAGAATTATTTACCTCTTTCCCTCTCCCCTTTTCTAGAGCCTGGGGCATCTGGGGAAGCTAGGATACTGGGGCCTTTGACAGTGCAACTCAGAACAAGGACAGAGACTCAGCACAATGAACACTCAAGAGAGATGTGCTATGAGGAAGTCAGTCAGCAATTCGCACAATCCCACAGACACTCCACCCCAGGCCAGACCATGGTGAGTGTGCCTCCCCTCCCTTGAGAGGATTAGAAGCCCCTTCCTCCTTCCCCATCCCCATCCGGGCAGCACCCCGGAATGAAACTGAACACCAGATGACCTCAAGGGGAGGAAGGGGTGGGGCCTTCAGTGGGGAGAACAAAAGAGTTCAAGGAGTGCTGGGGGGCCTGGTGAGAAAGAGAAGAGGACAGAAAAGATCCAGGAGGAGAGTTAGGTGCATGCTTGAGGAGAGGGAGGCCGCGGGGAGCAGCCCCAGAGTGCACAGACATGGGTCCAGTCCCACCGAGGACACACCTCCAAACCCTCCCGGGGACCACTTTGCCGAGGCAAGGATTTTTGCCTTCCTTCCAAGCCCCATGAATACATTTGAGAAAGGTCTTCGTGGACTGAACTCTACCACTCCTCCCTCTCAATCTTAAGGGTGGAGGGCAGAGGTCACACTTGGGATGGGGCCAAATCTACCTCCATGGAACTTCCCCATATTTGTAGCATTACAGAATACTAGAGTTGGAAGGGAGCTTCACGTTCCTCTGGTCCAGTGCATTTGTTTTACAGCTGAGGACTCTGAGGCCCCATAGGGTGTGAGTGGGACACAGAGGCTGTGCACCTGGGTAACCTCGGAGTTTGCGCCAGATGGCCTCTAAGTCCGCCTTGGCCCCTTACTGTGTGATCCAAGGGACTTGCCCAAGGCCACCCACACAGCTGCTCAAGTTGGCAGAGCCACACGCCACCCAGCTCCGACCACTGCCCCATGGAACAGCCCACAATGGACTGCCTCCATCTTCCAAACTTTCTAAGACAATACCACTAAGCATTAGCATACCTCCATGATGTCTTGTCCACCACTCCCCCAGCTCGGGGTCTGACATACACCAGGCATCAATAGGTATTTGTTTTAAGAGATGAATTTTTACCATGACAGTTATGCCCAGGGACCTTCTTGAATCCCCAGATTTACAAATGCTGCTGTAACAGACGCTTCTTCTACTTAAAAATAATTTTTAAAAGACCACACAGTGATGGAGAGAATGACAAAACAGTTTGGAGGTTGAACCAAACCTCTCACCAGCTGCATGATTTGTTCCTGCACACATAGGTGCACAGGGAGACCCTGATTTGTGTAGCAGCAAAGGTACAAATGGCTCACAATGCAGACTCAGCATTAGATCCAGCAACGCGAAGGCTCTGAGGGGTTACATCGTTCCTCAGTCTTCCCTGCTCCCCACGCCTCCTGCTCTGTACCCCTCTTGCCCTGGTCCCCACTTCTAGGAAAGCCCCGGCGGGGCACAGCTTCTTGCAGCTCTCCGGGGCCCCTTCTCTTGATGCACCACTCTAAGTTCATCCCCGGCCACAGATACAACCCCCCAACCTCTTTTTCTCTAATTGCTCTCAAGCCTGTTCTTGCTCATGGAGTTGATTTTTTTTACCCAAATATCATTTATTCACTTATTTAACAAAATATGGTTGAGCAGATACTATGTGCCAGGCCCTGTGCCAAGAGTTGGGAATTTAACTGAGACAAAGGCCCAGCCCCTGCACCAAGAGACCTTAGAGTCCAATGGGGAAACAGATGTTAAACAGGTGCTTAGACAAGTCTTTCATTGTAATTATAAGGAGAAAAAAATATAGGGCATGGAAGAGGCCTAACCTAATTTATCCCCTAGTTTGTTCTCAAACATGCCAGGAACACTCCATGCACTTGCTGTTCCTCTTCCTGGCCTGCTTCTCCCAGATACCCACAGAGCTTGCTCCTGCACCTCTTGCAGGCCTTCATTCACAAGTCACCTTCCCTAGCTGTCCTAAACCAAAGCAGCAACACTGAGGCCATCCCTTCTCTGCCACTTCTCATCCCCTTCGCAGCTTCATTTCTCTCAACTTAGCACCTGTCACTTCCTAACATGCCGTGTGTTTGCTTACTCGTTTTGTTTGCCGGTCTCCCTGCACTAGGATGTGAGCTCTGTGAGGGTAGGGATTTTCTCTCTCATGCTCACTTCCGTATCCCCTGTACTTAGAACAGTGTCTGGCATCCAGGAAGTGCTCATTAAATATTTGTTCGATGAATGGATCCCCATTCAGTTTCATCTTGTAGATTTCCTGCCATCTTTCAACCTCTGGAGATCCTTGTGATTCTCAGTTCTCTTGTCTGAAATGTTATTCATCCCCCCACACACACCTACCCACCCAATCTGGGGAACATCCATACATTTGAGAAACATGGTTTTGTTACTGTGTGAATATGTACGTGCTATTGAGCATCTACTATTAGCTGAACACTGAGCTAAGTGATACATGAGATATGGGAGGGATAAGCCTTCTTCCCGCCCTGAAAGAATACCTAGTTCCATAGAAGATAGACACGTGGACACAGAAAATCAAGAGGGAAGAGGATATGAGAGGGACTGCCCTGGCGGCAAGTTGGCATGTGGGTGAGATGGTGGAGATTCCGCTTTTCACCCTGATCCAATGGTGTGGTCTTGGAAGAAAGGAAGACCAAATCCTGTGGCATATGCCACTAGAAACCCTCCCTCTGTTTGGGAAACTGCCCAGCTGTACTTTTATCCAGACCCCATTTTTCCCATCTTGCCTGCAAGGACATCAGAAAATTGATAAAATGTCTCAGTGAATCCCAGAGATCCTTTGTCTGATCTACAGTAACTATCAAGATAATATTGTTAGTGAGCTATTTTATCCAATGATAAAACAATAAATGGGACCTACGTGACAGACCCCATGCCAAGAATTTCACATGTACAAGCGTTTAAGTTTACATGTTGACATTACATATATTAAGCATTTAATCCTAACAGCCCTATGAAGTAGGTACAATTGTTATCACCATCTTACAGAAGGGAAGACTTACAGAAAGGAGGCACAGAGAAAACAATTTGCCCAAGGCCACACAGCTAGTAAGTGGCAGAGCCAGAATTTGGACCCAGGTAGTTGGGCTCCAGAGTCTTTGCACTTACCCACCACATTGCATTCCTCTCAGATACCCAGAAATATCAGTGTTGAAGGACACCTTAACCAACTGCAGCCCAGAGAGACGGAGCAACTTACCTGAGGTTGCACAGCTGATCCAAAACTGAAACTCGTTTCTCAACATTCATCCATCCTCTCAACATCTCTTAAGCACCTACCAGTTGAGAGGCATTATGCTAGCCCAGGTTAAAAGAAGATTAATAAAAGCCCCTGCCTTAGAGGAACTTGCAGTCTGGAGGGTATGGGGGGTGCCTAAGTGAAAACCAGTAAGTGCAATAAAGTGTTGGAGGTGCTACTGTAGTGGTATATAAGTGATATTGTGGGGACCTGGGGTGTTCTTGAGGCGGTAGCAGCAGGCGTCCTTATTCTTAGCATGTTCTGAATAAATGGAAGTTATCTCCTGGGGTCTAGAGGCTCCCCAGGCATGAAAGGAGCAGGGGAAGGCTGGCAAGTGGGGATAGAGCCAATCTGGGGTCAAGGGGTGGCTAGGCTGCCCACACTCATTTGGGTTCCCTGGCTTTCACAGGCCAGTGAAGGGGTTGGCTACTGTCGTGTCCTGCCCCTGCCTGAAGTCAGTCTCCCCTCCCCCACCACAGACAGCCTGATGACTTCCCCTGATCCAGGTACCATGAAAGCTTTCCTCAGCTGAGAAACACATGCCAATTGCTAACCCAGAACCTCCTGATTATCCCAAACGTCACTCATTCATGTTCAACCTTTATTGTCATGTCACATTGTCATTGCATAGGGACCGTTAGATACTTAAGATTTTTCTTCAAATCAAATCTAAATCAGCTCACTTTCTTCTTTTCCTAACCTCAAGCAATAACATCCTTGACCTCATAGCTTTTGTGTGCTAATTCTACTTTTTATAATTCAGATGCAAGTAAAATATAACTACGAAAAGGTAAACATTTGTCTGCGTGCCATCAAAGCCCATCCTCTGATGGCTTGCAGGGCATCCTCTAGGAAACCCAGGTCAGCACTTATGCCTCTCACTGCACTGCAGCTGGAAGGCTTGAAGTTCCCCCAAAGCCAGTGAGCGCGAAAACCAATGTGGCTACTTCCCCAATTTCTAGCACTCCTGGTCTCATAATTCCACCTCTCTTGGCCCATCAGGCAGGAGAGAGAAGGGAACAGATTAAAGAGTCTGTCCCTCCTCTGCCCTAGACCAGGCAGAGCACACTGGGCATTTTCTGCCCCGGTACCCTCCTGCCTGGTGGGCTGGGGGCAGGTAGCCAGCTCCTGATCTCCTCACTGAACTGGCAATGAAGGAAGGTAGCCCCCATCCAGAGAATGGACTTATTGCAACAGGGAAGGGGTGCCCTAGAAGTGAGCCAAGCTGCACCTATACACCCCTTCCATGCCAGGTAGAGAGGTCCACAAGGGGGGTATTCCCAAGACAAAGGCCTTGGAGAGAAGGGATTTGCAGAACTTTGCGTGGGAGCTCATCCTCACCACAACCTGAGAAGTGGGTGCTATTTTTACTCACTCCACAGACACAGACAAAGCAATTGCTGAAGATCTCAGAGAGGGAAAGAGGCCCAGTCAGAATGAGAACCCAGGTCTTCTAAATGTATACCTTCCCTGCAGTCTTTTGGGAACACCACGACATCCTCTAAAACACTTTCAAGCAGTATGGGTGTGCAGGGGGGTCCTTATTTAGCAAAGAGGACCAGATACTTCCCAGTGCTGGGGGCTGGGAGAGCCAAGAGAGGAGACGCTGGCCCAACTCTGCAGGGAGCCGGGCTGCCAGCACACAGCCCTCTGCTTCGGGCCAGGGCAGTGTGTGCTGTTGTCACACGCTGGCGCTCTGTGGGGAGGGGAAACAAATCTCTGTTTTGTCATGTTTTCCATTTTATGTGGTAGAAATACTCTTGCCATGGCTGACTTCCACTACCAATGTGACGTCCCTGAATGCAGAATTGGGAAGAGATGCGCAGTTAGCCCCCCCCGGGTTTGCACCAGCAGGCTCTCGCACACCACTGGCCAGAGGTGCAGAAGGTGGAGGCCTTCCGGTGGAGGGGACACTGTCCTAGACTGGGAGTCAGAAACCCATGTCTAGGGACAAACTTCTGGTGCCTGAGAGAGGGCAGGAGGCTGGACAGAGAGGGCAGGAGGCTGGACAGTTTCCCTGGAGGGGAAGAGAGAAGGGTTCAGACCAGAAAACTTGAGTCGAGACTTGCCTGTCCAGCCACTGCCACTCTGAGCCAATCAGGCTCAGCCAGCTGGGTGCTCTGCTGCTAGCAACAGCTCCTGACTTGGCAAATATTATGAGGCATGTTGCTAAGGACAGCCTCCCAACAACCCAGAGGGTAAAAGGCAACTTCTAGGGGAAAGTTCCCAGGATTCCTACACCCTGGGAATGTAGGCTCAAAGCTCCAGCAGGAACTCCTGGACTTGAAGACAGGGTGGGGGTTCTATGGACCAGGGTGGGGGTTCTCTCCCTCTCAACTCTCTCACACAAGCCTCCCTCCCTGGCCCATCTGGGAGCCCTGTCTTGGGCTAGGGGTTGGGACTGAGATTCTACCGCTGTCCCCAAGGAACTTCAGTCTAAGAGAAGGACAGTATTTTCAAAATTGCAGGTTACAACCCACCAGTAGATTGTGAAATCTATGTAATGGGTCTCAACCAGCACAAGAGAGTATATCACAGGCAGTGAGGGCAATATTGCACCATGAAATTTTGTTCCGTGTGTGTGTGTGTGTGTGTGTGTGTGTGTGTGTGTGTGTGTATGTGTAGAACTATGATATAAAATGAATTTATTGCTAAGGATCATTGTCCAAAAAAATTTAAGAAACTCACTGATGGAGGAGGTGGTCCCCACACCCGAACACACACAAACCAAAGAAAATAAGACCAGAACCAGGAGCCACATTAGATATCAGGACCAGGGGATAAAAGATAGGAGTTTGGTCTGGAAAGCATTTCCAGAGGAGAGAAGTAATGAAAAACAGAGTTAGAAGAGGGAACATTTATCTAGTCTATCTTGAAAGTTAAGAAATTCTCCTAATATCTGATCTAATCCCTAAACCCACTGATGTGTGCTCTCACCCCACCCACTCCTCAAAAGGAAAAACCATGGTTCCCTGCTTCAAGTAACCACCTTTCCTGAGTCATGACAGTGACAAGGTCAGGAAGCAGCTGTTGGATCCAGGGAGAGTCAGGTCAGCTGGGCTGGGGAAAAGCAGGCAGCAGCATGCTGGGCACAGGCCAGGGCCTGCCGTGGGCCAGTGCAGAACCGTGTGCAGACCTGGTGCTGGCCCTTGGGGAATGCAAACTCTAGTTCAGAAGATCAAAATAACACACAACTAGAGAGCAACCCAACAGCAAATACAACCCATATTTTGTAGAATGACAGAGCAATGAGACCTAACAGATCATCTTGTCCAACTCTCTTATTTCACTGCAGGTGAAACTAAGGCCCAGAGAGGGTGAACAATCTGCCAAGGACACACAACAAGGGTGGGGCTACAACCCACTAAACTGGGACTCATTTCATCTTGCAATGTGGACAGCCTAGAACAAATCCAAAGACTAGGATAGAGACATACAGAAGAGGACATCAACACCCCGTTTCAGTCAAGCTCATTAATGCTATCATTCACCCATCAACAT
This sequence comes from Galeopterus variegatus, assembly GCF_000696425.1. Taxonomy (NCBI): domain Eukaryota; kingdom Metazoa; phylum Chordata; class Mammalia; order Dermoptera; family Cynocephalidae; genus Galeopterus; species Galeopterus variegatus. The sequence continues at coordinate 114,421 of NW_007727222.1, forward strand.
TGACCGGGCACTTCTCAGTGCCAAGCACTGTGCTGGTGCTTCAGATGCAATGAATAATCCCCTCTAAGGAAGGATGGAGCACACCTGCTATCCTCCAGGGAAGGAGACTAGCTCTGCGATCTTGCTGATCTGCTGCAGCCTCCTTTGCTGTCAGGAATCTCTCAGGTCTAGGCTCACTCCTGCCTGCTGCAACATCAGCCCAATTCCTCCTGGCCTGGCCTGGCAGGTGAGGAGGGTGCCTGTGCTGCCCAGGGCCCTCTCCCAGCTTCTGAGTCAGCCCAGTCCATTGTTCTGACAACTTGGCCTGCTAAGGTGGCATGAAAGCCCAGGGAGCTGTGCCCACTGAGGATGGAGAGGGGACAGAGAGGGGGAACTAGAGCAGGAAGATGTTGGGTGGGGGAGTATAGGGGATAGAACATGCAGATCCCACCCACTGCCTGGCTTCTTAAAGTCTAGGCCTGTTGTTTTTAAGACGTGGAGGGAAAAGATCCTAAGCCTTGTAGCACTTTCTTTTCTTTGTACAAATAATACAAAGTCATTGTTGAAAATTTTAGAAAAACAGATAATAAAATTATAAAAAATAAAACTCTTTCAAAAAACTACCAACTAGAGGCAGTCACTATTAACATTTTGATGCTTATCCTTCCAGACTTTTCCATACGCCACTAGCTTTCGATATTATTCAGTCAATATATACTATGTGCCAGGAACTGCACTAGGCACTGGGGATATAGCAGTAAACAAAACGGATAAAAAGCCATGCCCTCATGGAGTCTGCATTTCATGATTATGTACATGTGTGTATGTATACATACAAACATGTCTAGTATAGCAATATATTTTACTGTAGCATAAGCTTCATTTAATATCAATATGTATTTTCCACAAGTGTGATCATATCACACATATGGAATTAAGCAGGTTTTCTCCCATCTGCGTCAATAAATAAACCCTTAGATTACTGTGAGTGGCTCAGAGTACTCCCTACAGTGGGTTCTCAAGGATTTTCACTAAGTCCACTGCCTGATTTCTTTCCCAGAGGAGACCTGAGCCTTGCCCTGGAAGCCCCATCTGATCACACACACACACATGCGTGCATGCACACACTGGAGTCTCTGGGAGCCAGCCAGTGGCTCACCCAACAGTGCAGTCTAGTCTGGTCCTGGTCCCAGACACCTTTCCAGGATTTTCCAGGGCACAGACTCATTCTCTGCCTTGCCTTCCTGGCAGGAGCAAGAGCCTGGTTTCTCCCACTCTCGACTCCCCCTGCAGGTGGCCAGGGTTCTCACAACCCAGACAAAGCCTGGGAGCCAGGCATTCATTGTTCATGATCTTCCTGGAAGCCCCTTCTCTGCCACCACCTCCCTGGTGCCTGATGTGGGGATAAGGCCAGAGGCCCCCAAATGAGGACTCAAAGCACTGGTGATTCCCACACCTTTTGGAGGGCTGTGAGAAGTCCCAGCTGGCCCTAGACCAACCTGGGAAAATTCACAGTTTTTTTTTAACTCTTAGGATCCTGGAGATGCCTTGGGCAGAGCACAAACGTGAGGCTGAGAATCAGGAAGAGAGGGACCCTACAAGCTGATGGTTAAGATCAGGGGTCAGACTGTACTGCTTCAGGTGCTGTCTCCACTACTGCCCAGCCTCAGGCAAGTGACTTCCCCTCTCTGTGCCGCCCTCTGCCTTCCCATCTATAATAAGGGGATAATAATTCCTCTTTCATAGGGCCGTTGTATATGTTACACAAGATGATACATGTAAAGTGCTCAGAACAGTGCCTAGCGCGGGGGGTGTCCACCAACTATTAGCTTCTGTTGTTATGGCCATCTTCTGAGGCCACCTCACCCACAAGGCTTAGACTGCCAGAGGCTGACTTTCCTGGGTCTCCTCTCACTCTCACTGTTATCTGAGGACAGCTGTCCCTTCTGACCCCCTGTGTCAAGAGACAGTGAGAAGGGGGAGGGGGTGAGCATGTAGGGATGTGTATATGAATATGTGGAGCTGTAGTGTAGGGAACTAGGGGCAGGAGTGTGAACAGTGCAGAGATCCCTAGGGTCACGTGGGACTACATGTGTGTGCACAAAGAATAGTGTGGGGCTGTGAAAGTGTGGCTTGCGTGTGGATGTGGGGGGGTGTGAGTGTGCAGCCTCTGTGAACGTCTATCGTGGGTGCGTGTGCACATCAGCATGGAAGGGCGTGTGAATGTGTATCGGGGTGTGTTATGAATGCGTGAGAGCGGGGTTCATGAGGGTTGGGTGTGCATGTTTACCTCCCCCGCCCCCACCCCAGCCACACATCTCTTTCCAAGGGGGCTTCATCAGAGACAAAAGTACCCGAAGCTGAGGGGACAGTACCCCAACTCTGTTAACAGACTCAATGTTTTTCTCTTTCAAAGCTTTCACGCTTCCTGAAGAAAAGCTGCTGGCTAAACCCAGCCCAGCCTTAAACCCGCCCCTCTGATCGAAACTCGGGAAGGAAACCAGCACCAGCCATCCCTGCCCTGCACCCCACCCCTGCCCAGGAGTGCCGCGCCCCCACCTCCAGCTCCCTGCATGGCCCACACTCTCCTCCCTGCTCTCCCCAGCCTCTCTGAGGGTTCCCGGGGCAGCTCCCAGGCACTGACAAGAAGTTTAAGCCCCTCTCCAGGCTCTGAGAACACTTTGCTACCTGCCCAGGCAGGCCCCACCTCGGGACAGCAGGCAACTCCCAGCCAGAGGGAAACTGAGGGCTTGTGGGGGACGCTTCAGAGCCCAAAGCCAGCCCTCTCACAGGAGGCAGGCGCTCCACCCACCCTGCAGCTCTTCAAGAAAGCAAGNAGAGACAGTGAGAAGGGGGAGGGGGTGAGCATGTAGGGATGTGTATATGAATATGTGGAGCTGTAGTGTAGGGAACTAGGGGCAGGAGTGTGAACAGTGCAGAGATCCCTAGGGTCACGTGGGACTACATGTGTGTGCACAAAGAATAGTGTGGGGCTGTGAAAGTGTGGCTTGCGTGTGGATGTGGGGGGGTGTGAGTGTGCAGCCTCTGTGAACGTCTATCGTGGGTGCGTGTGCACATCAGCATGGAAGGGCGTGTGAATGTGTATCGGGGTGTGTTATGAATGCGTGAGAGCGGGGTTCATGAGGGTTGGGTGTGCATGTTTACCTCCCCCGCCCCCACCCCAGCCACACATCTCTTTCCAAGGGGGCTTCATCAGAGACAAAAGTACCCGAAGCTGAGGGGACAGTACCCCAACTCTGTTAACAGACTCAATGTTTTTCTCTTTCAAAGCTTTCACGCTTCCTGAAGAAAAGCTGCTGGCTAAACCCAGCCCAGCCTTAAACCCGCCCCTCTGATCGAAACTCGGGAAGGAAACCAGCACCAGCCATCCCTGCCCTGCACCCCACCCCTGCCCAGGAGTGCCGCGCCCCCACCTCCAGCTTCCTGCATGGCCCACACTCTCCTCCCTGCTCTCCCCAGCCTCTCTGAGGGTTCCCGGGGCAGCTCCCAGGCACTGACAAGAAGTTTAAGCCCCTCTCCAGGCTCTGAGAACACTTTGCTACCTGCCCAGGCAGGCCCCACCTCAGGACAGCAGGCAACTCCCGGCCAGAAGGAAACTGAGGGCTTGTGGGGGACGCTTCAGAGCCCACAGCCAGCCCTCTCACAGGAGGCAGGCGCTCCACCCACCCTGCAGCTCTTCAAGAAAGCAAGATCAGGAAAGAGGGATGGGTGGGGAAGAGATCTCAGGGAGAAAGGGCCACTCAGAAGCAGGGGTTGTGTATCAAAAGAGAGCCTTCCTTTCATTCAGGAGTTCTAAAACAGACCGTTCTTCCACGAAGCTGTCTCAGTTGTTAATACTATTATATGTGTTAAGAATAATTATCGTTTAATTTACGACCATTGTAGTACATGCCAGGTGCTTTATATACCATACCTCTAATTAACCCCATTTTATAGATGGGGAAACTGAGACTCGGGTTAAATCATTTGTCCTAGATCGGGACAGCAGGCAACTCCCAGCCAGAGGGAAACTGAGGGCTTGTGGGGGACGCTTCAGAGCCCAAAGCCAGCCCTCTCACAGGAGGCAGGCGCTCCACCCACCCTGCAGCTCTTCAAGAAAGCAAGATCAGGAAAGAGGGATGGGTGGGGAAGAGATCTCAGGGAGAAAGGGCCACTCAGAAGCAGGGGTTGTGTATCAAAAGAGAGCCTTCCTTTCATTCAGGAGTTCTAAAACAGACCGTTCTTCCACGAAGCTGTCTCAGTTGTTAATACTATTATATGTGTTAAGAATAATTATCGTTTAATTTACGACCATTGTAGTACATGCCAGGTGCTTTATATACCATACCTCTAATTAACCCCATTTTATAGATGGGGAAACTGAGACTCGGGTTAAATCATTTGTCCTAGATCATACAACCAGTGGTGGCAGAGTCGAGGTTAGAACCCTGGTCGGTCTGTAAAGCCTTCCTAAGGTCTGTTTGTATCTGTCTGTTTCTTCTCCAGGAAGGATGCGGAAAATCCAAAGAGAAATAAACATGCTCAGTCTAGGTGGGGCAACTAGAGGAACAGTGGGCTGGGCAGTTAGCAAAGACTTCCAGCGAAAGGGAGTGTGGAAGGACCTCAGGACGATAGGAGGAGGGATTGTTGGGTGGAAAAAGGAAAGGATGAGGAGGGTGCTGGAGGCCATTGTGCCACCTGGCTGGTGAGGACAGGGGCACAGTTGCATGCAGCATGGCAGAGTTGGGTTTGGAGATGGTGGAAATGGAGGCCTGTAGCTAAGCCCCCAAGTACCTGTGCCTTCATGCCCTAAAGAGGCCTAAGACGCCTGCCTCTTAGCCACTACTGGGCCAGGGGTCTCAGACCCCAAGGAGTCCAGATGCTGAGCAGCTTCCTAGGCAACCAAGCACATCCAAACTCTGGAATGTGCCAGGGCTTCATTCCTCAAGCTACTTCATTCCCAGCAACAGGGAGGAGTGTGCAAGCCCCAGGCCTCTGGGCAGGGGAAACTCAGTAGGACTCCAGAGTGACCAGCCAAGGTGCCCAAAGGGGCAGGCACAGAGGAAAAAGGGCACCTGGCTGGAGATTCAAGAGAGAGGGGGTGGAAAGGGACCAGGGAATGTAGGGAAGGTAGGAGAGATGGCAGGGCAGGGTAAATGAAGAACGTGAGGGAATGACATTGGAACGTGCTGAAGCCGGGCTGGGGCAGAACACTTTGAGGACGGTACAAAGCAAATCTCACCTGGGACCCCCACCTCCAGCCCCGTCTCAGCCTCCCTAGGCCCAGCTAAGTTCCAGGAAGAATCAATGCCAAAAAACACAAGGGAAGTACAGCATCAGTTCCACAAAACCCTTGTTCTCTCTCTGGGACTCTACTCCAGGGAAGGGGAAGTGACAAGTGTCACTCACAGCCCCAGGCCTCAAAGGCCTTTTGCAAGAGGGAGGTACATAAACTGCACTGACTCCCCACCACCCCACCACCCAGCTTTGAAAGTTCCTTGGCAAGTCTGGTTCACCACCAGGGTAAGGGGCTGGGAACACAGCAAGGGGGGCCTGAAGTTAGACCCCTAAAACGATCCATGAAAGGACAAAGTAAATAAGCAGTGTACTAGGTCAAGGAGCCCAGGTCAGGCAGAGACAGGTTGTCCCATAGAGGCTGGCAAATAGTCAAGACAACTTTTCTAGAGGTCCCTCCCACACTTGGAACCCCACACCCCCTGGGAGTCTTTTTGTGCCAAACCACAGACCACGGAGCCTCCATTCTCTGGGACATCTCAGAAGGACCCTGCTCTCTAGAGGGTGGGGTTGGGGGTCCTGATACATTATTTTCAAACTCACTTAACACCTGTTGATTTGGAGGGCCAGAGAGACTAGAAACATTAATCCAACCCCATGGGAGCCGTGTGTAAAGTGAGGAGAAAGGTCGCTGCCTGCGAGTTATTGTGATGATTATGTGAGGCATTTAGCACATGTCTGGCACAGTCGTTACTTGTGGGAGGGAGCAGCAAAGACAGGATCCTAACACCTACAGATGGGGTAGAGAAGTGGCAGACGATTCTCTCGCCACCCCAAGGCTACTGAAGAGGGTGCCCAAACACCCTCTGGTGCTGGCCAGGGCAGGCTAGCCAGTTCATTTGCATGTCATTTGCATGTGCTCTGTCTGGCCACTGATGCTCGTCACTCCTGTCACTTCAGAGCCTCTAGGTCATACATTGTTTCTATCTCTTCCTCACGACCCTTTCTGGACTCTTGAGGGGCTGGAGGTCCTGGAAGGAAGACGAGAACCCCAAGTTGGGGGTAAGGGGTCTGAGGTTGTACCAGGTGGCATCTGAAAAGGGCCTGTGTGCCTGCTAGTGGCAGGAAACCGGGCTTAGGGTGACCCCTACAGGGCAATCCCAGGATGAAGAGAGGAGAAGAGGAACGTGCTGGCTCCTCCCGGCTCCCACGAGCAGCAGCCCAGCCCCTTTGCCTCCAACGGTTCCCCAGTGCTCCCTGGCTCCAAGGAGTCTGGGGGCAGTCCCCCACAGATCTTGACAGAATCCGGAAACTCACATCCCACCCCAATTAGCCCCAAGACAAAGGGAACATTTGGGAGCTCTGGGCTGTAGGCAACACCCATCTAGATACCACTGGATCTCCCCCAGTGCCAACCTTGGGCACCACACACCCCCATCCTGCAGCCCAGCAGCAGAGGGATTGTGTTTTTACTTTGGGAAGAATTCAGGGAACAGAGAGAATTGCCAAGAACCAGAGAGAACTTCTCACAAGCTGTCCTGAAGGTGGGCCCATCAAGGTCTCTCCGGCCAGGTCCCCACCCCACGGGCAATGAAGCCAGTGAGAATGGGCCACAGCTAGCAGCATTGAGGGCAGACCACAGGAGGACTTCCCCACAGCAGTGGGGCTATTTGGGGCCCATAGAAGACACCTAGCTCCCTTCCCATCCAGTCTAGTCCATCTGGGAGAGAAAGAGCGGAGGAAATGCAGCGACGGCAACATTTGAATAGGGAAAACACAATGTCAAAAATGCTCTGAGCCTGCAGTTTGCTTGTTGACATACACGAATGCTCATGCCTTCGCCGCTGGGCTCCCTCCACCCACCGCCCCTGCCTTGGCTCGGCGTGTGAATGGGGGCAGAAGGGAGGGTAGGACAGAAGGGTGTGTGTGTGAACAAGTGAAGTCATTCTCTCTGGGTGGCTCCTTTTAATTAGCACCCTGAAAAACTCCCAGCCAGCAAAATTGAGTCTTGCCAACTGGGAGCCCTTCCCTTCTGGCTCATCCAGGCCCTGGGGGCAGAAAAGGGGCAGGAAATCTGAGAGCAAGGAAGGAGTCTGTTGAGGGCCTGGACATTTGAGAAGGGCTTCCCAGTCCTCTGAGGACCCTTTGGCAGGACACGGCCACACTTGAGAGCCAATTGGCCTCTGGGAAGCTTGGGTTGAGTTGTTTCAGAGCAAGGGAGTGGAGGTTGGCAAAGCACTGGTGGAATCATCCCCTTGCCCCCAGCTCCGCCAGAGACACTAACCCCTGAGAGTGACATGTGTCCAGCCCTGGAAGTTATACTACAGGACATTACATCAAGGTCCAGACTAGGCAAGGCATTTGGGCCTCCCTCTGGCCATTTAAGTTGGACCCAACATTCTAAGCAAAGAGTCACATGGTCCCTTATGGCCAAACCACAGAATCCAGTCCCCAAACCTGGAGAAGAAAGTTTACTCCATGAGGGGACAGAGCAAGCCTCATCCACCTTCCCTCCAGACCCCTAGCCCCCCAGTCCAGAGGCCATCCCTTCAGCTTGCCCATGCCCCTCCTCTCCCTCAAAACCCTCCTCCAGAAAACTGCCTGGTAAGCCTCCCAGAATCTGTGAGACCCTTCTGGCCTGGTATGCTCAGGCTCCATCCTTTGGTGTGTCCCCAATTGCCTGGATCTGACGCCCTCCTTCCCCATCAGGCTGGGAGTTCCAGAGGATAGGGCCTGGGTCCTTCCTCGCTCTGGTCTCCAACCCCAGCCCCTAGGGCCAGACAGTTCACGGAAGGGGTGCAGACCTGCTCACTGTGAAAATGGACAGTGCAGGGCAGGTGGTGGGAGCACTGAGATTTGGGGCTTTTCTGGATAGGGAGGCAGGAGCCCCAGTTGCAGTTCCACTGCTGCTTGTGACCTCAGATGTGGGGCTCTCCATCTTGGGTCTAGACTCGGGAAACTTGGGGCTCCCTTCCAGCTCTGACAGTCTTTCCTACTAAAATTATCTAGTATCCTAAAGTGTTCATTGGAGGAGGGGACACTAGGGCAACGGGAAAACACTAAGTGGAAGACCAGGGTGGTGCGACCATGGTTTAACAGGAATGGATTCTCACTCTAAGGGCTGGGAGCTTTCCCTGGCTCTGGAGAACCATTTGCAAAGGTCCCCACCTCTGGGAAGGGGTGAGGGTCCAGCAAGAGCTGGGGATGGAAGCACAAGGCAGAGCAGAGGGAGGCTGCCTGACATCTGTCAGACGCTGAAGGTATCCCCCTTCTGGCTGCTTCTAGGGTTAAGCAGCCAAATCCCCAGCACCAGAACCCACCAGCCCAGAGAGGACTGGTGGGGACAGGACTGCCCCTGGCGACATCCAAACCCTCCCCAGAAAGCCAGGCCATATGCCCTCCCACCAGCACACAGGGTACGAAACCTTGGGGGGCCCCACACTGGGGCTCAGGCTGTTGGGAGAGGGTGGGGCCTGGTTTCAGGTGACAATGGAGAAAGGATGGGGTGACTGCTCTTGGGGACAGAGAGGGGCGTGTTGGAAGAAGGAACGCGTCCTGTCCCTGGGGCTGAGTGGGAGCCTGAGCACAGCAGGCACCGCCCGATGCGGAGGCCTCCACCCCCCCGCCCAGCTGGGCTGCCTGTTCCCAGCACACCCTGAGCAGTAAAACTCGCTTTTACAGTTGTTGCGGGGGTTACTGTTTTCCTTGGCGGGGGGGGGCTGTTTGCATCTACGTATCTTTGTGCAAATACACCTGTGTTGATGTGCACCTGGTCCTTGCACATGTATTGATGTCTGAGGTTGTGCGTGTGTGTGCATCTGTGTGTATCCATGAGTATGTTGTGTGGCTGTATCCAGATGGAAGATCATTTCAGCTACCATTTGCTGAGTTATTTCAATGTACCTGGCATTTTCCAGGTGTGTTTCCTGTAATCTTCACAACAATTCCTATCCCCATTTTACAGATAGGGAAACAAAGTTGGAGAAATTTGATAATTGACCCAAAATCAGATAAGTAGTAAGGTATGGAGCTGGGATGCTTGCCTCTACTGCTGAAAGTGTCTCTCTGTGCGTTCGAACATATCTGAGTATGTGTACGAGAATCTGGACATAACATCTGCACCTCTGTCTGTGTGTATCAGTGTGTCTGTGCGTATCTGTGTGTGTCCCTGTTGAGGCCCAAGCACAGGTGAGGCTGGCCAGGGTTCGAACATATCTGAGTATGTGTACGAGAATCTGGACATAACATCTGCACCTCTGTCTGTGTGTATCGGTGTGTCTGTGCGTATCTGTGTGTGTCCCTGTTGAGGCCCAAGCACAGGTGAGGCTGGCCAGCAGCTGGGGTCATCAGAGTCTTAGCATCAAAGACCCTCCTCCCAAGTATAATGACTATTTCTGAAACAGAAAACAGCGTGTGGTGTGGCTGACTCTGGACAGACATCTCTGCCATCAAGACTGCTGCAGGAAATGCCAGTGTGGGCCGGCATGGTCCCTTAGCCTGGCAAACAAGACAGTCTGTTCCCTTCAAGGAGAGACTGAGCGCCCCGCAGAGACAACCTGGGAAGAGCTCAGAGAGGGGCGAGAAGGAACCAGAGCGGAGGCTACTCCCCTGTCAGCGGCTGGCCGGGCCTCCTGTCCCTTAACAAGCAGGTGGGAGTGGCGGGGACGGATCCCCCGGGAGAGCTGCTGAGACTTCTGGGCTCGACCCCCCCGAGAGCCCTGTGCTCTGTCTCCTACAGCCTCGCCCCGGAGGCAGAGACCATGGGACCGGGCTGTGTGCCGGGCCGGGGTCTCCCGGGGCTGCAAGGGGGCCTGGGAACCG
>NW_007727222.1:124582-125381 GCF_000696425.1 Galeopterus variegatus
TGGGAACCGCCACGGTGGCAGCCGCCGATTGGCTGGGCCCTTGCGCTCCCACGGCCGTGGGGGACCCAGGGCGGCGCCGGCAGTGCCGCTCCGCTCCGGTGACTCACCGCACCCCACCCCTGAGCTGGCCGGGCGCCCGGCCTCTTCCTACCCAAGACCCGCCCCGCTAAGCCCGGACAGCCTGACTCAGCAGGGGGAGCCGGGCCTGCCTGCCGCCCGTTCGCGTTCTCCCCAGGGGCGGGGGCGATGTGTTTCCATCCCTCTGGGAGAATTTGTCCCTCTGGTGGGGAGGAGAATCTGGTGTTTGTTCTTCTGAGGGATGTGTGCGGCCGTTCATGGGGTGCTGAGGACCTCTGTCCCTCTGAAATGGAAGGTTATGTGCCTGTCCTTCTAGGGATGTTTCTGTGTCTCCCCTCTACCAGATCTTTGTGGGTCCAGCAGATGGACTGTGACTTTCTGGAGTCTGCATGTTGGTCCCTTTGGGGTGTCACTCCGTGACCACCATTGCAAAATCATCTCTGCGCCCCACCGTGCTCCACACACACACCAGCTCTGTGCCTCTATCTCAGAGGGGCCAGGACAGGCCTATCAAGGCCTACATGTGGGGAGTTCTCCAGCTCTGGCTCTGCCCGCCTCCATACTGCTAGGGCCCCTGGAGGTCAGAGACCAGATACTGCCCTGCAGATCAGGCTTAAGCTTCCACCTCCAATCCTACAGCCCATTCTTGCAAGATCTCAGAGTGATTGTGTGTGTGTGTGTGTGTGTGTGTGTGTGTGTGTGTGTGTGTGTGTGTGTGTGT
>NW_007727222.1:126381-130670 GCF_000696425.1 Galeopterus variegatus
GCAGGACAGTGGGGAACCCAGCCTCAGAGGGGCCAGGGAGAGCTTACAGAGGAGATAAATCCTCAGTTGGGAAGATCAAATGTCCACCAAATGGGTGGGTCAGATGTTTGAAGTGCATTGCAGGCAGGGGGAGAGCATACACAAGGCTAAGAGGTGCGGCTTCCTCTGGGACACTGCCAGGAGCTCAGCTGCCCGAGTGGAGGGGGCTGAAGGGGGGTGGTGATCACACAAAGATCTTCAGCAAGGCCCTAAGGGCTAAGCTCGGGGCTTGAGGGTCTCAAAGGAAGGAAAGTTAACCAGAATGAGTGCTGTGGAAGAAGGCACACTGGCCTGGGAGTGAGGACACCAAAGTTCTCACCCTGGCTCTGCCCCATGCTCCCTGACTTCCCTCTCTGAGCCTCCAAAACAAGAGGGTGCTGTACCTCCAAGCTGCTAACTCACAGTGCCAGCTCCCTTCTGATGGGGCAGGTGTCCCCTTTCTGAAGCCTGCTCTGTCCGTCCTCCTGAGTCCTGCCCACCCCCAGCATTCCCCAGCTCCACCTGCTAGCCCTGTCCCACCTGGTTTCAGCTGTCTCTGCTGATGGAAACTGGAGCCTGAAGCCTGCCACCTGCTGGAAGTCCGGAGCCAGCAGGTAAGCACAGGACAATGTGGCACCCTCTAGGGGAGCCCCTGCTGCCTCTCACCTGGTACTCAAACCTCCAGTGCACAGTGTAGCAGAGGATATACATTTGCAGGAACAGGAATGCCCCACCCACTCCCCAGTGCCCTCCAGCCCTCAGCTCCCACCCACCCACCCTGCAACAATGGCCTTTGCATTGCCAAGTGTACAGGGCAAAGTGGATGGGGTCTAAAATCCACCCCAAGCTCCCCTCACCAAGTCATGCCCTGACCCAGGGCTACATCCTCCAGGAAGATGGGAGCTTCCTCTGATTTGCACAAAGCCACCCTGTGGGTTAGTGGTGGCCTGCAACCCAGGAGCCTCTCAGGTCTGGCTCCTGGAATAGAGAGGATGCTTTGGGGGCCAGGAAGCTCTGCTGGGAGGAACCAGTAGAGCAGTCTCTTCCCTGTTCCTCTGCCACCTCCTAGTGGACACATGGTGTACCTCCTGTTTGCTCAAATCCAACCTGCTTCCCTCAACTNGTGTGTGTGTGTGTGTGTGTGTGTGTGTGTGTGTGTGTGTGTGTGTGTGTGTGTGTGTGGCCAGCACCGGGCTTGTTCATGTGAGGGCCTCGCATGGATGTATGTTTGTGGACAGGCTGTGTGCCCAAGTGACTCATTGTGCACAATCATCAGAAAGGCCTCTGAGGCTTTTGTATGTTATCTTTGAGGAAGACATCTATGTGAGTTACTGTTCACATAGTCATTACCTCGAAGACCTGTGTGTGTATGTGTGTGTGCATCTCAAAGTGATCCCTTAAAAAGAGAAAAGGACCCACAATTGTCCAGAGACTATCATGTGCCAAGCCCTATGCTAGGAGCTTTGTGCCCATCTTATCTGCTGCTTCTCATAGCAACTCCAAAAATAAATATAACCCCCACTTCACAAAGGAGAAACTGAGGCACACGGGGTGGCTTGTCCAAGCTCACACTGGCACAGTATGTCAGAGTCTGGATTTGAACCCAGGACTGTCTGGCTTTAAATGTATGCTCTTTCCATGCCTCTGGCTACTACCTGACCCCCGTAGCTAGTGGTGGCCTCCACCTGGCCCTGTTACACTACAGCAAACTTGGGAAATCTGCTGACTCCACAGGGAGGCCCAGTGCTCACCTTCACCCAGGTTTTCCCATCCCAAGGGAAGATCCCTGATGGCTGTGAGAGGGAATGGGGTGAACAGCAGAAGGAAGCCGAGAGTCAGCACATGTGGGGCTTGAAGGAGGCAACAGGATGTGCCAGATCCCCAGCAAGAAGAGGGCTGGAGAGGGCCACTGCCAGCTCAACCCACACACACTTCCTAGGACACACACGCAGGCCCTGTGACTGCTGGACACACACTCAGTACACACATCCTGTGGTTTCTGGGGTTGTTACACAGACTCCTGGACACACACACTTACATGGGCATGTTCCACATGATGCACACCTGTTGTATAGAATTGTTACACACACAAACATGGATACAAAGGAATCAGTGGAGTCATTACACAAAGACTCAAAATGGTTTGCGAGTTATTACACACACACTGCCAGAAAGAGGGCGTTGGGGGAGCGGGAAGAACTTGTGAAGTTGTTGCAGGAACAATTCGTTCCAGGGGCCTGGACATACCACTCAAGCCTCACCCCAGGAGACCCAGACCCCTCCACTGCCCGCACCCATTCACACCAGACAGGCCACTGCCAACCATTGCCCCTCTGCTCTCTGGGCCCAAGACCTGGACTACTCATGTACATACAGGGGGACGCACACACACACACACACACACACACACACACGCCTTCAAGGCAATGGCTATGTGAACACTAACTCACATAGATGTCTTCCCCAAACATGACATACAAAAGCCGCAGAGGCCTTTCCAGTGAGTGTGCACACACGAGTCACTCGGTCACACGGCCTTCCTGCAAGCATATATCCATGTGAGACCCTCACACAAACATGCCCGGTGCCAACCACACACACACACAACCACCCAGGTCCTCTCACAGACCCAGGGATACATGTATCCAACACAGGAGGAATACAAACACACACACGAGTCAAATGCACATACAATGATAGAGATAGGTGTGCAGAGACTACAAGCTTAACACACCTCCCCCAGCCCTAAAGGAATCCCCACAGCACACACCACTGTCCCTCAACCTGCCATCTTGGCAAAAACAGGGCCTGGGCTTGCTCCACCATCTCCATCCCCTCCTTGCCCTCCGCAGGCCCTGCCCTGCCTGCCCCAGCCTGCTCGGGTGGGGCCCCGCCTGCTCCCAGCGCCAGCTGCCAGCTCAGCACAGGGCAGGCTGCTGGCTGCTGCTCCAGCACGTCGCCAGCCCCACCCCCTCCTCCTAGGCCTGCCACCTCAGCATCTGGACCCCAGCCCGGGCCCCACCTAGCCCATTTCTGCAGGCAGCTGGGTGGGCAGAGCACCTTATCCGCAGAGCTGGGGGCTAGGAGGAGGGGCCTAACTGGCAAGACCCTGCAGGGAAAGAGCAGCCCAGCTCTGAGCCTCCCACCACTGCCCCCTGGACCCTTCTCCTTCTTCAGATTGACCCCTCTTCACCAACACTGTGTGTCCACAGGAACCGGTAACTTCCTGGTTGCAGTGAGCAAACACACCTAGAGCTACAACCCTATCACACACATGGCATTCCAGCCACACTGTCCCTAACTCACAGACAGCTGTCTTACACACAGGCTTTCAAGCACACACCCCACCACTGGGGCAGACACACAACCAGCACGCCCTCTCACAGCCCCTCAGCCTTCAGCCCTGCACACACAGCAGCTCATACACCCCCACATGCACACGCCATGTCCCAGCACCACCGGTCACACAAAACCCCTCTCTCACATACAGGGTTTCATTCACAGTCTCTATAAAATATGCAGTTGGACACGGTGTCCCTGTACATGTCCAGTCATACAGACCTGCATAGCCTATAATTGTCCCAAACAGTCATGCCAACTCTGCCCTGGAATAGCTCGTTCTGGGGGGCAGGTCTTTACACACTGCCCCCCACCATTGTGTTTGCAGTTCCAGCATTGGAGTGGGCTTCATTTTATACCTGCTGTGTCCCCATCCAAGAGCTACAATAAGCCTGGCTGGGGCAGGGGGATAAGAGATGTCACCCCAGAACCCATGCCCTCTCACAGACCAGCCCCCCAGGCCTGGGGAGAAATGCAGAAATAAGCCACAGGCTGGTTTGAGCAGAGAGCTGTAGGGGCCCTGTGGTACCTGAGGTGGCCCCAGGAAGAGGAATAGGCCTAGGGCCTGCTGCCCCAGGAGAGGGCCATGCAAGGGCCTGGCACACTGGGTGCTGGAGGAGGAGGGGCAATGACAAAACGATAGAAGAGGCATTGGGAACAGGGCCTGGGCCCAGAAGGCAGTAATGCTTCGGCCCTTAGAAGGGAACAGGCAGAGGCCTGAGAGTTCCTCTCTCCCTCTGTCTTTTGGCTTAGGAGTCAGGTAGCAGACATTTTTTTTTTTTTCGTTAAATTTTTATTTTGTCAATATACACTGTATATGATTATTATGGCCCGTCACCGACACCTCCCTCCCTCCTCCCTCTCTCCCCTCCCCCCCAAGAATGTCCTTTCCGTTTGCTTGTTGTAACAACTTCATAAAAGTATAGTTGTTA
>NW_007727222.1:131475-152481 GCF_000696425.1 Galeopterus variegatus
TTCCTCTCTCCCTCTGTCTTTTGGCTTAGGAGTCAGGTAGCAGACATTTTTTTTTTTTTTTCGTTAAATTTTTATTTTGTCAATATACACTGTATATGATTATTATGGCCCATCACCGACACCTCCCTCCCTCCTCCCTCTCTCCCCTCCCCCCCAAGAATGTCCTTTCCGTTTGCTTGTTGTAACAACTTCATAAAAGTATAGTTGTTATATCTTCTTCCGGTAGCAGACATTTAAAAAGCCCCCACTTTGGGCTCCTGGGGGCTGACCTTCCTCTGTTTCTTGATCCAGGTACTGGTAGAAGCTGGCTCTAATTTGTGAAAATTCATCAAGCTGTGTACTTATGACATGAATACTATCATAAGTATGCAGCTTGATGGAAATGTCTTTTTAAAAATATGTTACACTAGGGCCAGCCTGTGGTTCACTCAGGAGAGCGTGGTGCTGACAACACCAAGTCAAGGGTTAAAATCCCTTTACCAGTCATCTTTTAGAAAAAAAAAAAAGTTACATTTAAATGTAAAATGTTTTTTAAAAAATAAATCCCCCATTGTTTACATTTTAATGAAAATATTTTTAAAAATATAAATCCCTCATTGTTTCCAGAGCTTTGTGTCTTTCTGGACTGGTGTGAACGTATCTGTCTGTGCCTGTCTGCACTTGTCTGCTCCTGTGTACATACAACCTCCCATGTGAATTAGTCCTTGTCTCTGGTGACTCAGGCCTCTGAGTGTGCACCCACTGCACACACAAGCATGCACGCCCACACACACATGCACGCACACACACACACACACACGTATGCACGTGCACAGACACATGCACGCCCACACACACATGCACACACACACACGTATGCACGTGCACAGACACATGCACACCCACACACACATGCATGCACACACACACATATGCACGTGCACAGACACATGCACACCCACACACACATGCATGCACACACACACATATGCACGTGCACAGACACATGCACGCACACACACACACATATGCACGTGCACACACACATGCACGCACACACACACACATATGCATGTGCACAGACACATGCACGCACACACACACACATATGCATGTGCACAGACACATGCACGCACACACACACATGCACACACACACACGTATGCACGTGCACAGACACATGCACGCACACACATACACACACATATGCACGTGCACAGACACATGCATGCCCACTCACACGCCCGACTCCCTGCCTTTCTTCCCTGTCTGATGGCAAAGCTGCAGCTGCAGAGGATGGGAAGGAAATGTAGTCAGGCCTTCCTTTCATTAAACAACAGATATTTAAGATCACCTGCTAGGTGCCAGGCACAGGCATATGGGATGCATTCCAGGCAGACTGGACCCTCGCCAAGCGTATTCTTCTGGGAGAGACTGCAATGCAGTGAAAAGTGCAGAGTGCAGGACAGTGGGGAACCCAGCCTCAGAGGGGCCAGGGAGAGCTTACAGAGGAGATAAATCCTCAGTTGGGAAGATCAAATGTCCACCAAATGGGTGGGTCAGATGTTTGAAGTGCATTGCAGGCAGGGGGAGAGCATACACAAGGCTAAGAGGTGCGGCTTCCTCTGGGACACTGCCAGGAGCTCAGCTGCCCGAGTGGAGGGGGCTGCAGGGGGGTGGTGATCACACAAAGATCTTCAGCAAGGCCCTAAGGGCTAAGCTCGGGGCTTGAGGGTCTCAAAGGAAGGAAAGTTAACCAGAATGAGTGCTGTGGAAGAAGGCACACTGGCCTGGGAGTGAGGACACCAAAGTTCTCACCCTGGCTCTGCCCCATGCTCCCTGACTTCCCTCTCTGAGCCTCCAAAACAAGAGGGTGCTGTACCTCCAAGCTGCTAACTCACAGTGCCAGCTCCCTTCTGATGGGGCAGGTGTCCCCTTTCTGAAGCCTGCTCTGTCCGTCCTCCTGAGTCCTGCCCACCCCCAGCATTCCCCAGCTCCACCTGCTAGCCCTGTCCCACCTGGTTTCAGCTGTCTCTGCTGATGGAAACTGGAGCCTGAAGCCTGCCACCTGCTGGAAGTCCGGAGCCAGCAGGTAAGCACAGGACAATGTGGCACCCTCTAGGGGAGCCCCTGCTGCCTCTCACCTGGTACTCAAACCTCCAGTGCACAGTGTAGCACAGGATATACATTTGCAGGAACAGGAATGCCCCACCCACTCCCCAGTGCCCTCCAGCCCTCAGCTCCCACCCACCCACCCTGCAACAATGGCCTTTGCATTGCCAAGTGTACAGGGCAAAGTGGATGGGGTCTAAAATCCACCCCAAGCTCCCCTCACCAAGTCATGCCCTGACCCAGGGCTACATCCTCCAGGAAGATGGGAGCTTCCTCTGATTTGCACAAAGCCACCCTGTGGGTTAGTGGTGGCCTGCAACCCAGGAGCCTCTCAGGTCTGGCTCCTGGAATAGAGAGGATGCTTTGGGGGCCAGGAAGCTCTGCTGGGAGGAACCAGTAGAGCAGTCTCTTCCCTGTTCCTCTGCCACCTCCTAGTGGACACATGGTGTACCTCCTGTTTGCTCAAATCCAACCTGCTTCCCTCAACTATAACACCGACTTGGTGCCCATTCTTCAGGGGTTCAGACAGGCTGAGCAGTAGGCTGCAGGGAAAGATAAAAATCCAGGGCTTCCCATGCTGCTACACTTCTCTGTGTCCCTTTAGTCCCCACCACAGCACTGCTCATGGCAAACGAAGGCAGGAGCTGGTGTTGGAGACTTTGCCTTTTTTCCGCTTCCCCTCAATCTCTTCTGCGCTGGCTCAGGCCCCTATGCCACAGAAATGAAGGCAAGCCTCTTCTCTCTGACCTCGTTCTCCCTATTTTGAACCAGAGCCCAAAGACCAGGACAGTTTTTCTAAACACTTGATTAATTGCCAACATTTAAAAATCAGCAGATTTCATGGGGAAAAAAAATCCAGATTTCTTATTTCTGTCACAAAGTTGAAAATTCTGCCCACTCTGGAACCACGTCTCTGGCTACATTGGCAGAAGATGAGTTCTTCTTCTGCCCCAGAGGCTGCTCCAGGCCTGACCCCAATATTTGGGGAACCAGGAAACAGTGCAAAAGGAGGGTCACAGCTTCTGCTGACACCAGTTTCTTCCTGCAGTCGGGGCGCCTCACACACAAGCCCATCCAAGTGCTCTTCCAAGTGCTATCTGTGCCAGTCCAGTAGAAATATACTGTAAGCCATAAATGTGAACTACATGTGAAATTTTCTAGTAACCACATGTAAAAAGTAAAAAGAAATATAGGTAAAATCAATTTTGAGAATATATTTTATTTAACCCAATATATATTATTTCAACATGTAATCAATATAAAAAATTTTGCATTCTTTTGTAAAACGTAAGATATTTTACATTATTTTTCTGTCATACTAAGTCTTCAGAATCTGGTGTGTAATTTATATTTTCAGCACATCTCAGTTCAGACTAGCTGCATTTCACACACTTAGTAGCCACATGTGGTTAGCAGCTACCTTATTGGACAGTGCAGCTCTAGGAGCCTCCACTCCCACCCTGGCTGCCTCAGGACTAATTGTACACAGGAGGCAGAGCCTAGGGAAGAAGGCCACGCAGTTCCTGAAAGTGGGCCTATGCCATTTGCATAGGGCCTTGAGAACACAGGCTCTGTCTGGGTGGGTGCACTCCCTTGGCCCCTTGGAGTCCTCCTCAGAGGTGGGGGAGCATAGCCAGAGGAACAACAGGGCAGGGTCACTAGTGTAAGCACCTCATGGCAAGGGTGCCGCTGGCCCCGGTCTAAGACTGCCCTTTATACTTTGCAAGCAGTTCTAGTTTGCTGTAGTCCTCACCACTCCCTTTTACCATCCCGGCAATGAAGCAATTGCTAAATGAAAAGTATAAGATGCCATTTCTCATCATGCTTGGGCCATCTTATGATAGGGATTAAAGAAAATTAAACCGTCCTTGTGCCACATTTCAGTCTATAGTGAGAGAATGAAATATACATGCTTCAAACAAAATAGAGCAAAGCATAATTCTTTATGAACATAAAGAATATTCCAAAGTTTTTAATGTGAAAACAGCGTGTATCTATCCACATTTTCTTACCCCAGACTCACTTTACTCTTTTACCTTAGCTGTCCGGCCCCTGTTGGCATTTGAAACTCTGACCCTCTAAACCAAAAAAGTCTCCAAGATGCCTATATCCTTACTGTTTCAAAAAAACACCCAAAGATAGAGCAAGCGAAGGAAAGGTAGTGTCACGAGAACGTCCAGGAGCCAGGGACAGGCTCCATAGTGAACCCAGTTTGGCCGGGCACTTCCCATAATGCCCTCCAGGGGGCGCCTGAAGCCTGGGTAAAGAGACTCATGGGCACGCCCACTCTGTTAGAAGAATCTGGACAGGCAAGATAATCTGGAAAAAAGCTCAGGTTTAGTTGTGAAGCCCTTTGTTCTGAAGCCCTTTGTTTAGAGCCCTGCCACCAGATGGCTAGGCAACCCCGAGCGAGCGACTTCCCCTCCCCGGGCCTATAAAACGGACGTGGAACCTGCCCCACAGAGAACATGTGAGGAGACAAAGCCTTCCCAAGTGCTTTGAAAACCGAAACCCAGTACAGAAGCGAAGTGAGGAAGGAGCCTGAATGGGGGGTTGGGGGGACTGGGAGCAGGCAGATGTCTCCTCGGCCCCCTCTGCCTCCTGTGCAGCCCCGTCATGCTTTACCAGGCACCCTGGTCTTATGGGAAGTGAACTGGTGCCCCCGGGAGGGGCGGGAGACACCGAAGGGAAGAAGCAGAGAGAATTAGTCCTGAAGGGGCTCCTGAGGGAAACAACTTGCGTCTCCACTAATAGTTCAGAAAACACCTTCACACATATTACTGCATTTAATCCTCACAACCAACCTATGACACTGATTGTCCCCATTTCACTGGCAGCAAACTGAAGTTCAAAGAGGGGAGGCAACATGCTCAAAGTCACAGACCCCGTGAGTGCAGAGCCAGGGTGTCCACCCAGGTCTTCTGCCTCCTCAGCTAGGGCTCATCGCACTCTGCTGACTTTAGTCAAGTGTCCCTACTAGAAGATGCCAGAGGCCTTCCTAAATCATTGTCTCCAACAACTCCCTTCCTTGCTCCCTGCCAAAAAAAAAAAAAATCCCCAATGGCACTCACCATTTCTGTGATCAAATACAAATTTCTCAGCTCAGGATTCCAGGCCTCCATGAACCAACAAAATGTCCAGAGAATAAAGTGGATCGGCTAGAAGATATTTTTAAAAACACAGAGTCCAAACCCTCTTTTTCCACCCCTTCCTCAGGCATTTAAAGAAGGTCTGACTGTCACTGTCATGGGCTGGGTATCGTCCTGAAATTCTCTAAGGCCACTTCATGAGGAGATACTTTAAAAGATCAATGCACTAGCTGTTTCTGGACTAGGCCTGAGCAAATTCATCTATCTCCCCAAAAGGAAAGAGTATAAAAAGATTAAAATGGCAGAAAAAGAAATAGACGACCATCAATATGGAAATGGTTCATTCATTCTTTTATTTAATAATTTTTATTGACCACCTACTATGTGCTTGGCACTCTGCTAGGCACTGAAGAATCAGTGGAAAACCAGATAGACGTGGTGGTATGGTCCCTGACCCTGATGGAGCTTACAGTCTATGGGATAAGGCTGACGTTACTAAAACACATCTGCAGATAAATGAATGACTACCATCGCCAAGGAGAAAATACAGGGTACCTTGAGAACTTATTATAGAAATACCCCACTCAGTCTGTGGTGTCTAGAAGACTTTCCTAGGGAAGCTGCTTTTCAGCTGAACTCTTAGGAATGACTAGGAAGCATAGGAAAGGCAGTGTGCTCCAAGCAGAGGGATCAGCATGTACAATGGCCCTGAGTGGAAGGAAACTCAATGTGGGCTAAGCGCCGAAAAGCCAGCACAGCTGGACCAGAGAGCACCGGACAGAGTGGCCAGGATGAGGACTGAGAGGCGGGTGGAGGCAGAGCAGGCACAGCCTGCAGCTGAGTCAAGACTTGGGGCTTTATCTTGGATGTCAACATTAAAGGGTTAAGGAGGGGAGTAACTGAATCTGATCTGTACTTTTGAAAGTGCACTCTGAGTTTTAGGGCAGTGAAGCTAGTCTGTGCGATACTATAATGGTGGATGCATGTCATTACACATTTGTCCTAACCCATAGAATGTACGACAGCAAGAGTGAATCCTAATGGAGGCTGTGGACTTTGGATGATAATAAAGTGGCCATGCAGATTCATCAATTGTAACAAACACACCGCCCTGGTGGGGTGTTGATGATGGCGGAGGCTGTGGGGGACAGGGGTGTGTATATGGGAGCTCTCTGTATGCCCCGCTCAATTTTGCTGTGAACCTAAAACTGCTCTAAAAAATAAAAACAACTAAAAAAAAGAAAATGAACTCCAGTGAGGGACCTAAGGGAATCTTCTACGATATAGGAAATGTTCTATATTACAGGTATGAACATAAATAAAAATTCATCAAGCTGTGCACTTAGCATTAAAGCACTTTTTGTATGTATGATGTACCTCGGCAAGAAAATAACAAGGGAGGCTGTGATTGGCTGAGTCTGGCCCATGCCCACCGCAAGACAAGATGACCCAGATGAGAGACCCAGATGGCAGGCCCACCAGAACCACGGGGTTGCAGCTGGGGAATAACAGTTACTGAAAAGAAGGGGGCATGACAGGAGCAGGAGGGTGGGGGAGTTTTCTGTTACTAAGGGGGAATGGGATGCCGGATAGACAGAGCAGCTGTGCCTACCATGAGGTGTAAAGGGGCAGCAACAGTGACTGGCCCAGGGGGCCTGGAACCATGCTGTCCCCTTCCCTACCTCCCCTTCCTTATGGTGGCACTTCCTCCTCCATTCCTACCCCCTTACACTCTAGTCTGCCTGTCACTCATCCCTCCCCCACGTTAGAATCCCCCTACCACAGGGAAGCTTATAGACCACCTTAGCCCAGATCACTGGGCAGGCAGAGCAAAACTTTGGAATGACAATGTGTGAAGAGTTGTCCACAAATGCTTGGAAGACACACAACTGGCCTGTACAGGTCAAGGTCCAAACCCTTGACCTTGGTGTTATAACACTGGGCTCTAACCAACTGAGCAAACTGGCCAGCCACTTTCTTCAACATTGTATCAACTTTTATTTTTTGTTTTTGGGGGGTTTTTTGGCAGTTGGCCAGTATGGGGATCCAAACCCTTGACCTTGGTGTTATCAGCACCATGCTCTACCGAAGAGCTAAGCAGCCAGCCCCGGGATCCTAAAATTTAAACGTACGTACACTTTGACTCTGCAATTTCACTTCTAGGAATTATTCAGATATGCTCACCATTGTCACAGCAAAGACCCACCGATAGAGGACTAGTTAGATAAATTGTGGCACATCCTTAAGTAGAATATTATGCAACTGTGAAAAGAGAGTGAGGAAGCAACTCACATACTGACGTGGAAGGGACAGGTTATCAAACAAATGTCAAAGCAGGGCACACAACAACACATGCACTATAACACCCTCTGTGAAAGATGAATGTAAATGCATGCATGTGAGTACCTAAGTAATTACATGCACTGCCTAACAACTTTTTGGTCAACTACGTACCACATGCACAATGGTGGTCAGAGCAATAGGCTGTATCATATAGCCTAGGTGTGTAGTAGGCTATACCACCTAGGCTTGTGTAAATACTCTGTGATGTTTGCACAAGGATGTCCCCATCATTAGGTGACATATTACTGTATAATAAATTCTACCTGGAATGAATCGCATGAAAGTAGTAGCATCAGTTTCCCTCTGGGAGAGAAACTAGGTGACTTATGAAGAAGGGGGTCCTTTTGTACTTTTGAATTGTACATAATGTGCGTTTATTACCTACTCAAAAAATGAAATCAAAATGTTTTTGTTTATATGTTATACAAATCTAGTACTGTATTGTCAAAAGAGCACTGGCCCAAGAGTCAGCACACCACATGTGCAACCTTAGACAGATTCCACATCCGTAACGCCGTCCAGGCTCACTGAAGAGCTGAAGCCTCACGCAGCGCCAGCACTGCCACGAAGCGGCTGTTTAAGCAAGGACAGCTTCCCTCCTTCTGAGCTCCCTCATCTCAATGAGGATTGGATTTCCACTCTTGTATTTGTTTAAATACTGAAACGTGAATGGAATGGTGTCTCGTGAATGCTGAGTAACCTTGATCCCAAGGTAGATGCACAAGAAGCTGGAAGGGAGGGGGGTGATTCTCCCTGGAACCACCCTGCTTTTCCCTGAGCAAACACCCGGAGTGTAGATACTCCCAGGAGACTCTCTGGTGAGGCCCTTGGCTGCCCCCAGCATACCCACTGCCTAGGGACAGCACCTGATAAGACAAGCGGCTGGCTTCAGGAAGGCTGGGTGGGGCAACTGAAAATATTGACTTGTGGCCCCAGGGGCAAGAAGTCCCTCTGACTGGGTGCTGTGACTGCCCTGGGCCCTACCACCACCCTCCTGATTCCTGGGACCTGGTGAGACAGCTGAATCACGGATCATGTATGAGCAGAGGGCAGAAGCTTGGTTTTGTTTTCTGAAATTTTTGTTTCGGTTATATATATGTTTGTAGATCATGATAAAAATGAATTTCTTACTGTGGGCCACTGCCAAAAGTTAGAAAGCCACTACTCTGGATAATGGTGTTGTTAAAACTTATCAGCAGAGAGTGCAGTCCTCTATTCTGAGTGTGCAGAACCCTGGCCCTGGCCCCAGGACAGGGTGTGAGTGGAGGAGGAAGACTGCCTGGGCTCATGGGTGGGAGTCCAGGGGCTGGGAATCCAAGGACCCAGCAACAGAAGCCCTGGAGGAAGACCTCAGAGCAGGGCCAGATGTGAGCTTCCTGTGCCAGCCTGTCCCCACTTACTGTACCCTCTGCGTGCATCTGTTTATTCTCTCTTGGTGTTTCAGAAAGTCTGAAAATGCCCCCACCTCAGTTATGCTAAGGGCTGTGCACACTTAGTCCAGTGCTTAGGGGACGTCGTGTCTAGCATGTCTGCCTGGAGCTCCATGGTGCTGGCAGTACGGCAGGAGTGTTGCGGGTGCATTGCTCCAACCAGCTGTGTCCTAAACCCCCTCCTGCCCTAAGCCTTGGAGATTGTTTCAACAGACAGGCAAACCCCTTCACACACTTCACAGCATCTGCACACACCCATATACACACAATATCCCCTCCACGTGCAAACACAGAATGCACACACACATTTCATACCACAAGCACAGCATGGAAATGGAGAGGAAGTGGGTGTTGGGAAGCACGGCAGAGTAGGTGGGACAGTGAGAGAGCAAGGAAGAGCCCGCTCAGCAATGCCAAGTCCTGTACTATCTGCAAACTGTGGGGGTGACACACGCCAATGCTGAACAGACTCAAGTCTGAAGGGACAGGAAAACCAGGACTCCTTGGTTCCTGGCTGCAAAGGAATGAAAGTGATAAAAAGACATCTCTGGCCACAAGGAAAAGCTGGTGCCTGGCTGAAGAGAAACACAGGCTTCAGAACTGGCCAATGCTGGGTTCCAGTCCCAGATCTGCTACTTTCTAGGTGAGCCAATTACTTGGCCTCTCCAAGCCTGAGTTTCCTTCTTCTGCAAGTAGTCCTGATGCTGAGGTCTATGGGGAAGTAGACTAAACTTCTTCCTGATAATGCCATCTAAAACCTGCTCTGCCTACCTCATGGGGTTTGTTGCAGGGACTGTTACTCAGGTACAGACGTCTATGGCAATGACCAAGGCAGCAACCAGTTTTCAGCAAAGGAAACACTTAGGGAACAGGCTGGAGGAGACCTGACTTTCCTACTCAGTGCCCCCTGCTTCCAGGCCTCTCCCAGCACCTGTGTCCCAGGAAGTGACTTCCTGACCACCCCCGTGGACATGGGATGCACACACAACCAGGTGGGTTGGCAGAGCCAGGGGAGGCTTTATTTTGCAAAAGACAATTGAATTGGTTCTTAGTTGGGGCATGAGCAAGAGGGGATACCCCAGGCAGTAGACTACCCCCAAGGGTGGGCCGAGGGCGAGGGCTAGGGCTGAGCCTCAGGTGGGTCTCCTATTCCCCACACTCCCCAGTGCAGCTGCCTCCCCCCCAGGATCTGGGGCAGCCACAGGAGTGGGGAGGCTGGGAGGGACTGCAGTGGCTGTTCACTTGGGCAGGACATCGGAGGACTCGGACACCAGCTTCCCATCACGGGTCTCGATCTTCTTCACAACCACAGCCTTGGAGGAGCTGGTGCGGCTGAAGGGGCTGGAGCTCCCACCAGAGCTGAAGGCCGGCGGGAAGGAGGTCATGGCGTAGCTCGGGCTTGTGAAGCTCAGCCCACCTGGTCAGGGACAGAGGCAGCCGCATGATCACGGGAGGGCCTCATGCTCCTTCTCCCGCTCCCTCCCTACAGAGCCCCCAGGGAAGGGGAGTCTAGCCTAGGCCTGCCTGCCCAGTTATTGCATGACTCACTGCTCCAGAACTGTCAGGGAGAACCAGGAGCAGGGTGGGAAAGATCTTCCATATTAGCTGTGTGACCTCAGACGAGTCACTTAACTGGGTCTCACCTTCCTCAGCTATACAAGAGGGAAATGTACAGGGGTTGTATAAAAAATTAATAGACTAAAGCACGTAAAGCACTTAGCACAGTGCCTGGCACATAGCCACCATTCATTTGAGTGCTTTCTATTAGTAACTATATTATTTGGGTCCTGGGGATGTCCCCCATCACCCTGAGATTAAAGAACAGGAATCGTGTTCCTTCTTTTGGACTCCCTCCTTGACTGCTTAGAGCTACTGAGCACAGCCCCCTCCCCTGAGCCTATGCCTCCCTGGGTCCCACCCTCCTACCCTCCATCTGCAGAGCCCAGGACACTCACCTGAGTAGCCAGTAGTGGTCTTCGTATGGATACTCATGTTATTCATCCCAGACTCCAGCCTGTACCCAGACACATGGGCTGTCAGGACCAACCCCTGGCCTTTCTTGTCCCAGAACAAGACCCAAGTCCCAGGGGGCCATAGGCAGCACCCACCCCTCCCTATCCCAGGTCCCAGGGATGGGGCACCAGGTCCAGTCAGAGATCCCCACACCCACCTGTTCTCCTCGCCCTCCAGCAGCTTGCGGTAGGTGGCGATCTCAATGTCCAGGCCAAGCTTGACGTTCAGGAGATCCTGGTACTCGCGCAGCTGCCGCGCCGCTTCCTGCTTGGCCTGCTGCAGGGCTTCCTGCACCTCAGCCACCTTGCTGTTGGCATCCTTGACGGCCAGCTCCCCACGCTGCTCAGCATCAGCAATGGCAGCCTCCAGGGAAGCCCTCTGTGGGGTGGGGGTCAGGTAAGCCGGTGGAGCCTGGTACAGCTTCTCCCCTGCGCTCACCCGCCCTCTCCCCTCCTCTAGAGTATCCCTCCCTGATCTAGACTGGCCAACTCCACCAGCTCAAAGAAAATTCTACCAGTGAGACTGAGGGAGCAGAATGGGGTAATACAAGCAGCTTCCAGGCACTGCCCCTTACACACTTCTCATCTGTGACCCTAACCAGACTAGATATCTGGGTTCCAGACTTTCCTGAAAGCAGCAGAACCCAATCTCACCATGATAAATAAGACAGATTAAATAAAGCAGGCGTGGGGGATGTATCCTGGACCCCAACCTACCTGCCCAGCCCCCTTCCACCCCTGTTCTGGCCGCAGGGTTCTGCTCAACGTCCCTCAGCTTCCCAGGGACAGCCTGAGAAGCTGGACTGTAGCTGCCCCTCCAGCTCTGAACCCTGGTCTGGGATTCTTTCCCTAACCCCTAGACCTTCCTACATTATCACTCCTTCCTACATTATTTCCTCCCACCAGGACATGTCCAAGGATCCTCTCCCACCCCCAGTCCAGCCCGTACCTGGCCTTTGAGGCCCTCAATCTCAGCCTGGAGCCGGCTAATGTTCCGGTTCATCTCAGTGATCTCCGTCTTTGAGCGACGCAGGTCATCCCCATGCTTCCTAGCCTGGTTCTGCAGCTCCTCGTACTGCAGTGCAGGATGAGCAGTGAGGCTCGAGAGGGGACCCCTGGACCTCAAGGTGCCCTCCACCCAAGGGAGAGTGCCTTCTCTGCCAGGACACCAGAGCGCAGGCCATCTCCCTGCATCCGCCTAACACACACACACACACACACACACACACACCACACACACACACACACACACACACACACACCACACACACACACACACACACACACACACACCACACACACACACACACACACACACACACACCACACACACACACACACACACACACACACACCACACACACACACACACACACACACACACACCACACACACACACACACACACACACACACACCACACACACACACACACACACACACACACACCACACACACACACACACACACACACACACACCACACACACACACACACACACACACACACACCACACACACACACACACACACACACACACCACTGAAGGCTGCCTTCCAGACCTTTGGACACCCACTCAGTGGCCCAGCTCACAGCAGGCTGAGTGGAGTTTGAAATTCTGCTCTCTCCTCATAGATTAGGACACAGAACTAGGCAGAAGGGGAGGATCGGCTTAGTGACCCTGCTCTTCACCTTGATCTGGTACATGCTCTCGGCCTCGGCCCGGCTGCGGTTTGCAATCTCCTCGTACTGAGCCTTGACCTCAGCGATGATGCTGTCCATGTCCAGGGAACGGCTATTGTCCATGGACAGGACCACAAACGTGTCCGAGATCTGGGACTGCAGCTCACGGATCTCCTATGGGGAGAAGAGGCAGGTGGTAAGGGTCTGTCCCTGCACACAAAGAGCCAGCATTTGCAGAAGAGCATTTCTTAAGGGATAAAGCAGGGCATGGGGAGAAGAGCAGGTGGGAGTTAGGGCTGGGGAGAGCGCAAAGTTCCTGAAGAAGGAAGATGGGCCAAAGAACAGGGGCATGAAGGGAAGGATACAAGGAAACCTAGTTTTGGGTGAATAGCCAAAGGGGAAGTCTCCTTCCATCCTCTCATCCACCAATACTGAGCCCACAGAGGGATCCAATGCAGCTCAAAGATTAGAAACAAAGGCATTGTTTGGAGACAGCGTGGGTCTGAGTTGCAGCTGGATCACCACTCTGTAGGACAACCTTAAATAGGTTATTCCACTTCTCTCAGCCCACTCTCTCATCTGTGAAATGGGGTAATGAACCCTCCCTCATGCAGGGGGACAAAACATATAGGACACTATTAGCCAGGCTGATATTGGTAGCTGTGCTTATTCAGTGGTGGGCCCTTGTCTGTTGGTGTGCTGGGCACTGGCAGGACTCTCACTCTCCCGTCCCCAGGAACATACCTCTTCATACAGCTGCCTGAGGAAGTTGATCTCATCCGTCAGCCCTTCCAGACGAGACTCCAGCTCCACCTTGTTCATATAAGCTTCGTCCACATCCTGGGGGATGGGGTAGAGGGAGCCTGAGCTGCATGCCCACACCCAACCCCAACCGAGGAGCTTCCCAGTGTCCACTCAATGGCCTGGACATAGGACCCTCTAACTCATCACTTTCCCCACCCCACTTGTGGCCTGCTCCTCCAGCCTAGCCTCTGCACACGGCATCTGCATCCCCAGCCCCAACACCTTTCCCTGTGCTTCCTGCAGCCCTCTCTCTTCTACCTCCTCCTCCAGGAAACCTTCTACAGCCAGACCTCCAATTCCACTGCTCCATTTGCTTAACCATGTCCCAACATCAGTGTCCAGAGTTCTGTCCAAATGCACCAACTACTGCTCTGCCCTTGTCTATCTTTCTATGCTATATACCTAAAAGGCATTCAAATGTTGAAATAAATGAATTATCCCCATTATTTAGAACCACTTAGAGACAGAACCCAGAAAGCCTTAGTCTAAGTCTCCAAGCCCCAGCCTCGAGTCCCTCACCTTCTTGATGAGGACAAATTCATTCTCCATCTCTGTACGCTTGTTGATCTCATCCTCATACCTAGTGAGGAAAAAACTTAGAATCAGGGGATGAGAGTAAAGGGGAGGTTGCCCTGGGTATTTTGAGAGGGATATAAATACCTAGAAATTTCAGATCATGGAAATGTAGAACAGGAGAGAGCTGGTCCTTCTGCTTTCATCTGCTACCCTATCCCCACCCCCACCCCATCCGCAGCCAATGGGGAGGCTTAGAGCAGGAGATCTCCCTCCAAGACCATGAATACACATTGGATTGAGCATATTGGGAGGTTTAGCTGCAGACCTGACATGAGCCCTCAGACAGAACTTTTGGGAGTTTGCTAGATGTCAGAGGTCAGGAATATATAGGGGCCAGAACTATAAGTATAAAAGTAAGACCTCCTGGCTACCTATTTCTCCCACCTTAGGTTTACTACATAAAATAAACGTATATTTGTTGTCCTAATCCTGACAGTTCTGAGATTAAAAGGGGGTGGGTGCTATTAACAATCATGCCAGGACAATGGCCAGAAACAGACTGTCCTGAGCAAACCTGATCATACAGTCACTATAGGACTGTACTGCCCACAAGCAGAGGGCCATGATGACTTAGGCCTCTGGTCCCCAGGGGCATGGCGGGACAGGATGACTTCAGCTGGGGGGGAGGGGGAGGCTCACTTATTCTTGAAGTCCTCCACTAGCCCCTGCATATTGTTAAGCTCTGTCTCCAGCTTCAGCTTCTCCTGGCCCAGTGAGTCCAGCTGCCGCCGAAGGTTGTTGATGTAGCTCTCGAACATGTTGTCCATGTTGCTCCGAGCCGTCTTCTGCTGCTGCAGGAGGCTCCACTTGGTCTCCAGCATCTTGTTCTGCTGCTCCAGGAACCGCACCTGCATGAGGGAGGAGAGAGTAAAAAGATCCACATCAGGCCGGGATTTGACATCTGGAGGGAAGTAAGCACTTCTTTTCCTCTAATCCACTCCCCAAGCAGTGAGGTCTCCAGAACCCAGAAACTCGCTAGCTGTTCTGGAAGGATCACTTGTGAGCTGGAGGAGACAGCATGGTGAGACTGTGTGATGGAGAGTGGGGCAGGAAACCATGTCCCTCTAGCAGTTGGGGGGAACAAGAGAGAGAGTGCATGGTTGGAAGGGGACAGCCAAGGGAATTATTTTGAAGCTGCATTTACAGAACAAACAAACAGATCTTATTTACTTAGATTATATATTGCAGATCAATAAAAATAGCTTTCTAAACATGCTTTGATTTACACTTTTATATATAAAGTGTAAATCTTATATATAGATTGAAAAGGGAAATGCAGATTGCTCATATTGAATATTATCATCGTCATTATTATTTGGAATGACTTTGAAGGACTCATGCAGGTAATAGGGAAATTTTAGCCCTATCACCTGGAGAGCATTGGCCAAGACACCTAGGTTCTAGCCAAAAACTGCTACTAACCTGTGCTGCAGAACTTGAATTGCTTCCCCTCTTGGAGTCTGGGACTCCTCAACCCTGCAGTGGTCTAGAGGACCTCAGGCAGGCCCTTTGAGGAGCCCCATCTCTGTACAAACTCACTTTTAGCAGGAAGAGGCAAGAGGTTAGGTAGGTCTGTCTGCACCTGAAGACTCCTCCCCTCCCACCCCCAGCACTCCCTTTGAGATTCTTCAGCATCGCATTGGGGAGGGTTTTCCCACCCCACTCTTGATCCTGAATCCTCAACCCTCCCCTGCTGTCCCAAACACAAAGGCCCTGGGTTCCTTGGGTTCATGGAATCCAGAATTTAGAATGAAATTAAGGCATGTTAGGGAGGATATTTTAAAAAGAAGAATCGACTTGTCCCAAGAAGGGAATGCTTTTTTTTTAAATCACCCAAAGTTGTAACTTTTTAAACTGGGGGTACTTGGATGAGAAGGATGTCTTAAGGGTACAGTCTAGTTCCCACAATCCCTCTCTTTAAATCCTTTTCCTTCCCAGGCCATTCTGCCCCAAAATTATAAAAAAATAATAGTAATTATAACATTGAGCCCTAATGGAGTGCTTAATGTGGGCGAAGCCCTGCTAAGCTCTTTTACATACGTCACAGGTTTGAATAAGCAAAAACTCCAACTTGGGGATTCTCAGGCCCATCTTAGAGATGAGGAAATCAGACTCCTCAAGGTAGTCAGTCCACCCAGGAGCAATGTGAATGAGAGTTCGGACTCCAAAGCTCGTGCTTAACTATTCTCTGTAAGACCCCAGAGCTAGCAAAACGCTAGTCACGAAGTCAAGTCAAGGGTGCCAGCAGGCCCTCCGTAAACATCTGAGCAGGGCCGGGTTCCTGGGGGACTCCAGCTCCCACGGGCATCGATCTGCCCCAGAATTTCCCTCCTCCCGCTCCCACAATGCCTCCCAGGCGCCAGTCAGCAGGGAGGGGCCCAATCCTCCGGCCCGGGGCCTGGGGCCCCTAGGACAGCAGAGCCCCAAGGCTGCAAAACCCGGCCTGGCTCCGTCCGGACGAAAGTGGAGCCAGGCTGCTAGGGCGGGGCCGGCGAAGGAAGAGTGAAAGGGGACAAGGGCCGATCGGGGAGAGGGGCGTTGGCGACCGGACGTGTTATCGGAAGCCATAAACTCTGGGGTTTAACAGGACGTGAAAGTCGGGCGGGGTGCCCAGCGCCCGCAGACTTTGAATCCTGGATAGGTTTTCCTGAAGCCAGGCCCTGGCGTCTCCCCCATCGTGACCCCACCCCCAGAAGCTGAGCTCCGCCAGGTGGAGGAGTGCGTCCCCCAGACGGCGACCTCAGCCCCTCACCCAAGGGTCTCTGCCGCGCCCGGACCCGCCCACACTGCAGGCGCCCAGGGCAGTGGCCAAGGGATGACTCATCGCAGTGCCCCCCACACTCAGGCCCTGGGGCGCCAAAGGCCTCAATCAATATTTGCCCATTTGAATCAAGACGCCTACTTCCTTCTCCTAGAATCCTATCAAGTCCCCATGTTTATAAAAAGGAGAAGAAAGAAAAAAAGCAGCCGGGCACCATTAGGGCGCCCTTGGGGCAGTGCTAGGAGAAAGGGGTGAACCTGGAGAAGAGGTTCCCCTCCCACCCCACAGCTGAACAGCTGGGAGTACTCCAGGTTGACAGCTTACAGGCAGGTCAGAACTCCGGTGGCGGTGAGATAGGTGAGGGAGGAAGGAAGCCTCAGGATTTAGAGTCACAAGCCGTCCAGACCCTCTCCCCAATCCTGCCCTGGCCCAAACCAAAGTGCATGGGGGGATGGGAGTTGTAGGTAAGAAGGGAAGAGTGTTGCCAGGGTGGTGGGGCCCAGCAGGACACCAGTGGGAGCTGGAGATGAGCCCACCCATGGGGATGACCAGGAGAAAGGGCACAGGCCCTTGTAGGGCCACAGTGAGTCAGCCATTCAGGGGGGACCCTCACCTTGTCGATGAAGGAGGCAAACTTGTTGTTGAGGCTCTTGATCTGCTCCTTCTCCTGGGTGCGCACGGCATGGAGGGTGGGGTCCACCTCCAGATGAAGGGGGTTCAGCAGGCTCTGGTTCACTGTGACGGTTGTGAGGTTCCCCATACCAACTGCCCCAGGGTAGCTCCCGCCCAGGGCCAGGCCACCCCGGCTGCTGCTCACACGGGAGACACTCGAGGAGCTGATGCGGGAACTGGGCACACTCGTGTAGGAGCGGCTGCTGAAGGACCGGGGTCCAGAGGACAACTTGAAGGACTTCTGGGTCACTCTGATGGACATGGTGGAGGCTGGAGTGGAGGCAGGCAGGCCGAACCAGGTAGAGATTCAAGCAGGAGCCAAGAAGCTGCTCTAGGTAGGACAACAGCTCCCAGGGATGGCCCTTTATAAGAGAGGGACCAGCCCAAGAGAAGGGGGAGAGGTCTCGTACCTGAGTGGCTAGGCCCTGAGGGGGCCGGGCCTAACCTGACACCTGCCACCTCCATGCAGGACTCAGGTGGGGGCAGCAGAGAGCTGCTCCCACCCAGGAGCCCGCTCCAACCTAGGCGCCCACTCAAGCACCACCTCCGAAACTCAGGAAAGAGCAATTCCATGAATATGAAACTGGAAGGAAGAAATCTGCCTGACTTTGCATGAGCCCCTGTAACAAGGAGACTTGCTCTGGGTCACCCAGCTAGTGGAACCCTGTCTCCTGGGTCTTGTCTCCTTCCCTCCTGTGGGAAATAAATGGGAGAACTGGGAAGCGTGACAGGAAAGTGTTCCCCAGCATTTGGACCTCTTCTGAGCAGCTGACACCCCAAAGACACTCTTCGGTGTTCTCCCTGCTTTGAGTGATTTTGAAAGTCTTCCCAGACTGGATGATAGGGCCCTGGATTCTGAAGCCTTGAATCTAAGGTCAGCCATTTGCACTGTCTATCCAGGTTACTGCTGGACCCCCAGCAACCGGTGCAGTGCACAGAGGGCTTGGGTAAATATTTGTGGAATGAATGAATGATCACACACACACACACTGGCTGTCTTCCTCTGGGTCTGTAGGTGCAAGATAAAGAGAAATCTAACACGGCACTTTTCCTGGACACAACCCCTGCGCTCCTATCCTCCCAAGATCCCAGGATGTCCCAGGAAGTCTGGATACTGTAAGCCTGGCTGAAGGGCACGGAGAATGAAGAACAGAGGCTAAGAGGCAGAGAAGGATGGTGGAGCAGAGTGGGGAGGGGAGCTGCATTAGGGTCTTCGCCTTTCTCTTTGCTGTTTGGGGGAGTCAGTCTCGTTGCTCCCAGTGAGTGAATCATGAATCACAAGAAGTGAGACAAGACAGTGGGGGATGGAGTGGAAGGGGGTAGCACTGGTGGTGAGTCCATCTTCAGCCACCTGGACCCTTCTCTTTCCAGCCCCCAACTGGCAGAGATGGAGGAAGAGTCCCTGCACCTGTCTCCCTGAACGCATTATCAGAGTGAGTCAGGAGAGCAGGTTGAGGCACAGCATGCACCTGTGGGAGGCTGGAGACTGGGGAGCTAAGCAAGGCACCCCAGGCCTGGGTGGGGCTGGGCAGGGCAGGCTGTGGGTGGAAAGCAGGAGGTTTGGGTCCCTAAGGCACAGATTCCACCTGCAATTACCTAATGGCTGGGGCTGGATTCTCTGGAATATACTGCAGGGCATGATGTGGGGACTGGATGGATCTTAACTAAGGGGACCAATAGGTGAGAGACACCCATCCCTGGGGGAGAGGGATAGGTGGCACACAGCCCCCAACCCAGGGAAGGGGGTGACCACCTACTCAGAGGACAGATATACAAATTCCTCCCCATCCTTCCCCAGGAGAGACACCCAGGCTTCCAGAGGGATAGGCACATAGGACTCTACCCAGAGGGAGAGAGAGACCCAGAAAGCCCCCTCCTTGGGGGACAGACATAAATCCAAAAAGACAGACACACAGAAAAGCTCCCTTCACAGCACACACGCACACACACATATACACACAAGACACACTTTGAAGTTTCTTCCAGAAAGACAAATCCAGAGACCCCCAGAGAGGACACAGTGGCCACATTCTTTCCTCCCCTCCCCTCTTTTCTCCTTCCCACCCCTCCCCAAGCCCTGGCTTGATGCACTAAACTAAATGGTGGGAAATCCAGTTAGTACCTACTTATACCAGGCCCTCTCCCAGCCCCTTTAAACAATGTTTCCTTTCTCCAAGAGTGATCTGAATGCATGCAGCCCCCTCCCCAACAAACACCCACACCCAGCAGGGCTTAGAGACTTCTCTTTCCAGAAGGCAGGGAGTGTGGGCCTGGTGCCACACCTGGGAAAGAGAAGGCGGAAGGAGAGAGGAGCTGGTCAGACAGGTATGGCAACCCTGGGAAGGGAGAACAACCAGCTGTCCCTTTCTTCCCCTCTACCACAGTTGTTGGAGAGACCCGTGGGCTCAAAGAGGAGGGACTGTACCTGAGGTCCTGATTTAGGCAGCATGAGAAGCACAAAACAGCAACCCAGAGCCCTTCCTGAAATCTCAGCCCCCTCCATGCCCACCTACTTTGTCCCCTGGTCCCAGGAGTGTCTCTTGTTTAAGGTGCAGACCAACCGGGCTGCGAGGGACCCTGTGGTATGCAGGCTGGAGGGCTGGCCCAGATCTCACCCAGAGGGAGCCCCTCTTTCCTGGGGAAGCCCAGAACAATCCAGGGCCAGAAGCCTTTACATCTCATTTGTCAGCTCCCTATTGCCCAGAGACCCCAGCCAACCCCTCCCCCAGATGCCCCAAGTCTAGCCTCAGTGCAGGAGAAGAGGCCAGAGCCAGCCTCTCTGATGGCCCCTGCTTTGGACTTGGGGGTGAGGGTAGGGGCAGAGGCAGAAGAGGAAGGCCCCGGGACTGGAGCCAAGTGGTGAGTGAAAAAAGAAGAAAGAACCAGACTGCGGCGGGCCTGCAGGTATAGCTCCTTGTAAGGCTATCTCTGGCCACTGAGGTCTGCACATTGCTTCCTGCCCAGTGAAAAGGAATGTGTTTGCGGTAACTGTGCCTCACCCGCACAACTCTGCCCTAAACCGCCTTTCCTGGAAAGCAGAAGGGGGAAGGAGGAAACACTCACTCCCTGTTGGCCAAGAGTGGGGGCCAGCCCCCCTACTCCTGATGGCTCAGGATGACCCAGAGTCCCTGGGTGGCTGTGTCAAGGCTGAGGGCCAAGGTGAGGTGGACAGGGTAGCTGTTACCATCACTCCCAATCATGGGAAGAGATGGTCTGAGCGAGTTCTTTGCAGTGACCTGGACTGATGACACAGTAATCCCATTTATAGCAGCATTGTTTGTAATAGCCAGAGTGGGAACAACCCAAATGTCTACCAGCTGATGAATGGATAAACAAAATGTGGTATATCTGTACAACGAACGTCACTCACAACAAAAAGGAATGAAGTACTGATGCATGCTCCACTGCAGACGAGCCTTGAAAACATTACACCGAGTGAAGGGAACCGGTTATAAAAGGCCACGTGCTGTGTGATTCCATTTATGTGACATGTCCAGAATAGGCAAATCCATAGAGACAGTAGGCTGGCTCACTTGGGAGAGCATG